>NW_006921704.1:7092305-7093228 GCF_000298275.1 Orycteropus afer afer | reverse complement strand
TCTTCTTTGCTCTGGATGAGGAGAGACCCATTGCTGCATCTAGATGGCAGCTTGCTAGCTTTTAAGATCCCAGTTGCTACTCGCCAAAGTAGGAGTTGGAACAATGTGTTTTATAGTATGCTATGCCAATTGAGCTTGATATCCCCTGCAACTATGGTCTCCCACAGGCTCAACTACTCAGTTGCTCTGGGCAGCTGGCTGTGACCAAGCAGCGACTACAACCTTGCCTCTTGTCAGCGCTACTATACACCTGAGAATTCTGATCATTCACATAAACTTATTGGACAATTGTCTGCCAATCCTATACATGCTCTTGCATACACTCCCCACTGTATAGACACATCTAATAGTTCAGCCTGTCTACCCTTCTATCCACCCATATACCCTGTTTGCCTTCACTGATAATGCAGTACTGTATGTGCAAAAGGGTTCATATTTGTTGTTGTACCTCCCATGTTCCTCTCTATGTCTTTCTCATCCTCAATGCCACCATATTGGTCACTCATATTTGGTACATTGCCCTTCTTTTCACCCAAATCAATACTTATCTATCTAGCAGCATTCCCTCCCCTCCTCTCCCACCTCTGGTAACCAACAAAGAAAATGTCCTTCCATAGATAAACCTTTCCTTGACTTTTACAATAAGGGACTAACATGATATTTGTCCTTTTGTGATTGACTTATTTAACTTAGTATAATGTCCTCCAAGTTAATCCACATTATGTGGTGTTTTGCAGATTCCACATTAATCTTCAGCATTGCATAGTATTCCATT
Organism: Orycteropus afer afer; assembly: GCF_000298275.1. Taxonomy (NCBI): domain Eukaryota; kingdom Metazoa; phylum Chordata; class Mammalia; order Tubulidentata; family Orycteropodidae; genus Orycteropus; species Orycteropus afer. Next base: position 7,092,453 of record NW_006921704.1, on the reverse strand, counting down.
GTGTGTATGTACCATAGTTTGGTTATCCATTCTTCAGTTGATGGGCACCTAGTTTGTTTCCATCTTTTGGCTATTGTAAATAGTGCTGTAATGAACATGGGTGTGCATATATCTGTTCTTGTCATGGCTCTCACTTCTTTAGGGTATA
>NW_006921704.1:7053558-7087740 GCF_000298275.1 Orycteropus afer afer | reverse complement strand
AACAGGAACAGGGAAAAGAAAAAAATATGAAAACAAGGACCTGGCAGGGGAAGAATAAAGAATATTAGTAAAAAGGACAAAAGTACCAATAATAATGGTAGTTTTAAAACAGACAAATACAAGCAAACTAAAAACCAGAAAAAAGAAAGCAAAAAATAAAAATAAAATAATAAAAGAGAAAACAAATTGGTGGAGGACAGGGCAGGGCACCCAGGCGCCGTGTGAGCACACAGACTGGGATGGAGTTCTTGTGGGCCCAGAATATGGTTTGGAATGGGAGATGGCCACACCTCCATTCACCAAGCATGTTTGGAGTATAAGAGTAACAAGAGGAATGTCGCACTTTTTCAGTCATGCAGGTCCCAAGTGTCCTTGGGGTTGCTGATAAGCTGAACCTGTTCTTAAGCCCCTGGAATCTCGGAGACCGCTGTCTCTTTAAATATCCAAAATGGTCGAGCCTCTTGAAACATTCAAAATGGTGGTGCCCTCTAGACAGGCAAAAGTCCATAGCTTAGCCCGCCTTTCTCTTTGCCTTCTCTGTTTATTCCCCAGCCACCAGAGCAGTCCTCCATGCAGTCCCTGGCTAGCAGGGCTGATTTTTTGGTTAATTCTTGGGTCCTACCATCACTCGGCACTCTCCACGCTGTTTGTAGTGTGCTAACAGGATTGCTCAGGATCACAGCCAGACTGCAGGTTCATATGTCTCCTTTTTTGGTATTTTCGTGCAAATTCTTCTGCTAGTTGGGTTTAGTCCACTTATATATCCTTCCCTTCAAGGCTCAGGGATCCAGGATTATCATCTGTGTCTGTGTTAGCTGGTTTCCCTTTTCTTTGTTCAAGAGGGTCTGTGTAGTCTTTCTGCCTGGTCTGCCATCTTACCGGAACTCCCAGATATACTTGTCTTATGGACCACTGTTTTGCTTACCTAGTGCTGCTCTGACAGGAATATATACCACAAATAGGATGGCTTTAAGAAACAGGAGTTTATTCTTACAATTTTTGGAGGCTAGAAGTCCGAGTTCCAAGTGCCAGGCTCTAGGGGCTGGGTGAAAGCCCTTAAACCTTGAGCTTCAGCACTGCCTCCTGCTCCAGGCCCAGTGAAGCTAGAGGTTTCTCTTCCTTCAGACAGCTGCTATCTTCCAAGACTGACAAGCCCAAGGTTGACAAGTGAAAAGGTATAGTCCCGATGTTACCAAACCACATGACAGGCCATTAATTTAACTCCATTGAAAGTCCCAAGGTTGGAAGATCATGGCAGATTGGTGAACAAGGACTTGGCTACATGTGGGGTTCAAGTGTGCCATAAGCTGGAGACTATTCCCAAAGCTGCTTCTTATATACTAGAAGCAGGTCACATCCCTAAAGCAGCTGCTCAGCTGCTTGTGGTAGATCCCACCATGGAGTTGATTGTGTCTTATCATGGGGAATAACTACCACCAGCTGCCTAGCCACTCAAACAGGCCCAACCAAGTTGACACACAACCTTAACTACCACAACCACATAACAGATTTTATCAGTGATAACCTAGAGTGCTTTCAGTAACTCACTTCCAAAACAAGAGAGTGAAAATTCTCTTTGGTTTGATCAAACCATACCTGGGCAACACGTGTGAAGAAAGTTGTTAATACAAAATGAATAAGGATGTTGAGGGCATTAGCAATTACGTCTCTGTCAGAAACTTAAGAGAAGTACTATCTTCAGATAGTTAAAGAGGTATTATATAGAAGAAAGTGTTATTTTATCTTCAGGGAAAATTGTAAGAAGACAAAAAATTTTTCAAACATACATGATTGCTCAAAACACATGATTTAAATTAGCTAACAAAAATTCTCAAATAATTTTTCAATATTTTTTCTCTTGATTTTATACTTTTGTGTCAAAAAAACCCATGTTAAACTGATCTCTAATTATGAAAAAGTGTTTTTAAATGGCTTCATTTTTCATACACTTGTATTTCTGAAAGTTGACAAATAATCTCATAATCTTACATGTCGAAAATTGTACAGATAAATCCTAATATAATCAGTTTCTCATAAAGATTAACTATGAGACATATCAGCAGTCTGGGAGTTACGCATGACAAGCTCAGAGTATATACCAAAAACCAAACCCACTGGCGTAGAGTCGATTTTGACTCATAGCGACCCCCATTGGTTTCCCAAGCCTGTAAATCTTTACAGAAGTAGATTGCCTCATCTTCTTCCTGTGGAGTAGCTGGTGGGTTTGAACTGCTGATATTCTGGATAGCAACCTAATGCCTTACCCACTATGCCACCAGGGCTTCATGTCCCATAGGAGCTTGTTGTTACCACCCTAAATGAATCAGTGTGCTGTAACTTACCAGACAGCATTTGAGGATATGTGCATTCTGACCATTCTTCCAAGGACAGAGGATTCAGGGTCATTGGTCAAAAAATGGAATATTACTAGAAGACCAACCATTAAAAAATAATGGTAATGGCAGTCTTTATTCATTTTTAATGCTTTGTTTTATTGAATCATAATCAGTATGTATAAACAAGGAAAAAGACAAACTGACACCAGCCTCTAATCTTTTAATAGACACCTACAAATGTAATTCAATTGACATAAGCATACTTCATTTTCTCTATTTTTATTTTTTCTTTTGATATAATAACATGAGGAACAAAATAAAGAACTATAATAAGATTGTACATTTACTTTTCAAAGGTTTAGTAAAATAGAGGCTAGAGCTTGCCGTTTTAATCTTCATTTCATTCAAATTTATATTTGCCTTTCCACACATTCATTTTGCTGAGTAGATTTCTATTTCCCGGTCAAGCTGGCAAAAGGTTCCTTGGAGCATTAGAATTTGAAATAGTATCAAGACAAATAAGTAAATAAAAAATAATTAAAATGAACAGTTTATCATCATCTATATGCAAACTAGTGCAACACAGAGAAAGCCTGTGCCATCTTTCCTCATTATTTACTTCACGACTATTAATTATGCCACTGTACTTCATGGAAGCAATGAGAAGTGTTGACAATACTGCTGTGAACTGAAAAGACATTTCAACACATGGATATATTGAATCATATATGAAAAATTCAAATGTTAAAATTCCAAAATTATTGTAAATGACTATTTTATGTTTTCTTTTTCAAAATAAACATTATTCTTAAAACAGTTTTAGAGTTATAGAAATATTGCAAAAAAGAATGCAGATAGTTCTAGTAAGTTCCTAACCCACTTGCCTCAATTATTAACATCTTATATTATTAGGTACATTTTTAATAATTAAGCACTATCAATACACTGTCATTAATGAAACTCTGTACTGCATTCAAATTTCCTTAGGTTTTTACCTAATGTCCCTTTTATCTTCCAGGATCCCACCTGGGACAGCACATTACATATAGTGCTCACATTTCCTTTGGCTTCTCTTGGCTGTGACAGCTTTTTTTTTTCAAAATGTCTTTGTTATTGATGACCTTGACAGTTTTGTGGAGTACTGGCTATGTATTTTGTAAAATGTTCTTTCATTGGGATTTTTATGACATTTTTCTCATGATTAGATTGAGATTATAAGTTTTGGGGAAGAAGACCACAGAGGTAAAGTGTCATTTTCATCACTTTATATCAAGGGTAAATACTATCCCCATGACTTAACACTACTGACATTGACATTGATCACCTGACTGAGGAAATGTTTCTCAGGTTTTTTCACTGCAAAGATTCTCATCCCATCTTTCCTCCTGGACCCCTGACATCACTGATCTTTTACTGTCACTACAGCTTTGCATTTTCTAGAATGCCATATAATTGTAATACCACAGAATCTTGATTTCTGTGACATTATAAATCTAAAAATTGAGTAGTGTGATTATTCCAAATTTGTTTCTATTTTTTTTTGCCCCAGAATGGTGTTGATTAGTCTGATTCTCCTGTTTTTCCATATAAACTTTAGATCAGTTAGTGAATATCTACAAAATTAGCTTGCTGGGATTTTTAGTGGAATTCCATCACATCTCTCTGTTTTCTGTAGGTAGCCTGGCTAGACGTTTTTCAATTGACCATTTAAAGACCCAAGTTTTTGTTTAATTGATTTTCTCTATTGTTTTGAATAGGAGCTCTAGTAACATAGTCCTAAGGCACTTGACTGCTAACCAGAAGGCTGGAGGTTCAAACCCACCAGCCATTCATCAGAAGGAAGGTTGGGCAATCTGCTTTCATAGTGGTACTGCCTCAGAAACCCAAGGTGGGGTCGCTGTGAGTCAGGTCCGACTCGAGGGCACATAACAACAACAACATTGTTTTGAATTTCGTTGACTTCTGCTCTAACTTTTCTTTTCTTCTTCTTTCTCTAGTTTCCTTAGGTGGAAGCTAAGATTATCAATTATTGATGTTTCTTCTTTTCTAATATATGCATTCAAAAATATAAATTTCCTTTTAAGCAATTGCTTTAACTAGAATTTTGTTGTGGTTTCCTTTTTATTTTTTAATTCTCTAAAATTTTGCCTTTGACACATGTGTTATTTAAAAGCCTTATCTAATCTCTAAAGATTTAGAGAATTCCATCTAACTTTTCTATTAATGAAGAATCCCTGGTGGCACAATCGTTAAGCACTTAGCTGCTAACTAAAAGATCTCTTGTTCAAACCCACCAGCCACTCTTCAGGAAAAAGATGTGACAGTTTGCTTCTATAAAGATTTACAGCCTTGAAAACCCTATGGGACAGTTCTATTCTGCCCTATAGGGGCACTATAAGGCAAGAGCAACTTGACAGCACTGAGTTTGGTTTGTTTTCTTCAATTATTTGTTTCTAGTTTAATTCCACTGTGGTACAAGACAATACTTTGTATATTGTTTACTAAGGTGTGTTTTATAGTCTTGAATGTGCTCTATCATGTGAATGTTCTTCAAAGGCATGTATATTCTGGTGTTGTGGGTTTCAGTTTCCTAAATATATAAATTAGATCATATTGATTGACAGTGTTGTTCATGTAAACTATATACTTATTAATTTTCTACTTGCTTTATGTATCAAGTTATTAAAATAGGGATCAGTTCAAACCCACCAGCCACTCTTCGGAAGGAAGGTTGGACAATCTACTTCTGTAGTGATATCACCTCCGAAACCCAAGGAGGGGTCGCTATGAGTCGGGCTCACTTGACATCACATAACAATAACATCGAAGGTTCCAAATATAATAGATTTGTCTATGTCTTATTGCAGTCATAGTTTTTGCCTCATGGGTGTATTTTGACACTCTGCTGTTAAATACATTTACAGTATAACCAAACATTCACTTTGCCATCAAGTCAATTAGGATTCATAACAACCCCCACTGGGTTTCCAAAGGCTGTAATGTAAATTCTTATGAAAGCAGACTGCCCCATCTTTCTTCCATAGAGAGGCTGGTGGGTTCAAACCATTGACCTATTGTTTAGCAGCCAAATGCCTTAACCATTACACCATCAAAGCTCTTTTTACATACACATTAAGGATTGCTGTGTCTTCTTAGAGAATAGAACATTTTATCATTATGTGATGCCCATCTTTACCCCTGAAAATCTTCCTGGTTTTGAAGTGTACTTTTCTGTAATTAAGGTAGTTATTCCAGTCTTCTTTTGATTACCTTTGAACTAAAATATTGTTCCACATCACTTTACTTTTAACCTACTAACTAGCCTTTGTATTTAAAGTAAGTTTCTCACAGACAACATACACTTAGGTCTTGTTTTTTTATTGTTACTTATTTATTTATCCACTCTGATAATCTGTGTCATTTAATTGGTATATTTAGACCATTTATACTTAAAATTATTATTGATTAAGTTATGTAATATATATATATGTTGTTGTTATGTGCTGTCGAGTTGGCCCTGACTCATAGCGACCCCTCCTTGGGTTTCTGAGGCAGTATCACTATGGAAGTAGATTGCCCAACCTTCCTTCCAAGCAGTGGCTGGTGTGTTTGAACTGCCAGTCTTGTGGTTAGCAGCCAAGTGCCTTAGGCACTATGCTACCAGAGCTCCTAATATATATATGTGTGTGTGTATATATATATATATATATATATATATATATAATTCCAATAACTATTTTCTCTCTGTTGCACTTGTTCATTTTTTTTTTCCTGTTTTTCTGCCTTCTAAAGACCCTCAACAAAATGGATTGACACAGTGACTGCAATGATGGGCTCAAGATAGCATGGATTATAAGGATGTTGCTTGAGTGGGGTGTGTTTCCAAGGCCGCTGTGAATCAGAATTGACTTGATGGCATCTAACAACAACAACAAAGTTTTAATTGATTATTTTATATGATTTAATTTTAATCTTCTTTCTTATTTATGCTTATTTGTAATTTTTCAGTTATTGTTCTAGGGTTTGCATTATGCATTTTTAACTGTTTGAAGTCCACCTTGGAATGCAGTATATCCCAAAAAATGCAAATCAAACCCACTACCATTGAGTCAATTCCAACTCCTAGTGACTCTATAGGACAAAGTAGAACTGTCCTATAGGGTTTCCGAGGCTGTAAATTTTTACGGAAGCAGAATGACTCATATGTCCCCTGCAGAGTAGCTGGTGGGTTTGAACTGCCAACCTTTTGGTTTGCAGCTGAATACTTGAACCACCGCCCCACAATATTTTTCTTTTTACTTCATAATACTTAAAACAGAGTATTCTCGATTCTCCCATTTTTTTGTAACATTGCTGCCATGTGTTTTACTTATCCATATACTGTATTAACTCTATCCATTACCACAATTACAGAGTTCTGGAGGTACAGTACGTAAGAAATGTGGCTCCTAACCATAAGATGGGTGATTCAAACCCACCAGCATCTCTGCAGATGGAAGATGAGGCAATCTACTTTTTAAAGATTTATAGACTTGGAAACTCAATTTGGCTCATTTTGTGTTGGAATCGATTTAATGGCAGTGGGTTTGGATTATCATTATTATTATTATAAAACATAATTATCTTTGAGTTATGTTTATAATTCAAAAATATTAAAATATTTTATTTTGCCTTTATTTATTCCTTCTCTGACACTATTCCATTCTTACATAAATTTGAGTTTCTAACCTATATCATTTTCCTTGGCTCTGAAGAACTTGTTTTATCATTTCTTGTAGGGCATATCTTCTCTCGATAAATTCCCTTAGTTTTATTCACTTGAGAAAGTCTATTTCTTCTTCACTTCTGAAGAATAATATTACTGGATATAGATTTTAGGTTGGTCACTTTTTTCTTTCAACATTTTCAGTATTTCATTCCATTCTCCTCTTGCTCACTTGATTTCTAATGAGAAATTTCTAAAATTCTTATTCTTGTTTCTCAGTAGGTCAGGTGTTTCCCATTCCCAGTCCCCTCTTTCAGATTCTTTCAGGATTTTTTTCTTTGTCTTCAGTTTTATGCAGTTTGAATATGATGTGCTTAAGTGTTAACTTATTGATCTTATCCTTCTTGGCTTCCCGGATCTGTGGTTTGGAACTTAACGTTATTGTTGGAAAATTCTTAGCTATTTTTACTTCATGTATGTCTTCTGTTCCATTCTCTCTTAGTCTGCCTTTTTGGTATGCCAAATATGTGTATGTTATGCCTTTTGGAATTGTCCCACAATTCTTGGATGTACTGTTTCTTCTTCTCCTTTTTCTCTTATTTTCCTTCTTTTCTCCTCTTCTTGTCCCGCTCCTCTTCTTCCTCCTCCTACTTCTTATTCTTGCATAAATTTTCCTCTTTGAATTTCAGTTTGGAAATTTTCTATCCATCTATCTTCAAGCCTTCTGAGTTGTTTATCAGTTGCTCATTCTATTAATGAACCAAAGACATTCTTCATTTCTGTTATTATTATTATTTTTTCCCTCTAGCATTTTCTTCTGATTTTTTCTTTTACTTTCCATCTCTGCTCTGGCACAACTTTTCCAGCAAGCTGCATACTTTTTCCTTAACCTATTAATCCTGCTGTTGTTGTTAATGTTGATAGGTGCCATCAAGTTGACTCTGTCTCATAGCAACCCTATGAACAATAGAATGGAACACTGCCTGGTCCTGCACTGTCCTCACAATCCTTGCTGTGCTTTAGCCCATTGTTGCAGCCACTGGGTCAATCCATCTCATAGAGAGTCTTCTCCTTTTCTTGCTGATGCTTCACTTTACCCAGCATGATATCCTTCTCTAAGGACTGGTCCCTTATAACAACATGACTAAGGTGTGAGAGAAAAAGTCTGGCCATTATCACTTCTAAGGAATGTTCTGACTCTACTTCCTTCTTAGCTAATACCACAATTCAAAAGCATCAATTTTTCAGTGGTCTGTCTTATTTACTGTCCAACTCTCACATGCAAATGAAGCTATTGAAAATACCGTGGTTTGGATTAGGCACACTTTAGTCTTCAAAGTGACATATTTGCTCTTAAACACTTTAAAGAAGTCCTTTGCAGCAAATGTTTTTAAATCATAGTTATTTAAAATTCACTGTCTGATGTGCTCTTATTAACATAAAAAGGAAGTTCTGTTCCCAAACGAGATTACATACACAGGTTTAGAGGTTAATATTTACAGCACATATTTTTGGGGGCATAATTCAACCCATAACAACTTCTAATCTCTTTATATGTTGGAGGTGAAACTAGAAGTCTCTTAGGTTGTGTTCTGCAATTTATTTCTAGTGTATTTCCATTAAGAATTTAAAAGATCTGAATGCTTATAATGATTGGAAAAACAAAAATGTTCTGGACTTTGAATGAAGTGATCTATTTCCCTGAGTACATAGGTTACTAATTTTTTTTTACACAATAGTTATATTAACTTGCAATCCCTGGTGTAAATTATTAACACACTAGGCACCAACCAACAGGTTGCAGGTTTGAGTAAACCCAGGGGTGCCTTGGAAGAAAGACCTGATAATCTACTTACACAAAGCAGCCATTAAATACCCTCTGGAGCACAGTTCCAGTCTGACACACATGAGATTGCAATAAGTCAGACTTGACTTGAAAGCAATGGGTAATATTACTTTATTGTGCTTAACAAAATATTTGCTTAAAAATATATACCATGGTTAAGTTATATTAAAATTGAAAATATGATTACATTTATGTCAGTTGAACATATTAATGTTTTATGTATATTTATTATATACTGAATATTATAATGAATGTTCTATAAGAAAAATTTGCATTATGATCTTAGAACAGCTGAGTGACATAAATTTTATTATGTTCCTTTTATAGATAAAAATACTGGGCCACCAGAATTTGTGCTCTTAAACACTGATCATTTTGTCTGTCTGAAAAATCAAAATTTATCTATCCATTCTGACATTTGGGATGGTGGAAAGAGATATATTAACCCAAAAACCAAACCCACTGTCATCAAGTTGATTCAGACTTATGGAGACCCTACAGGATAGAGTAGAACTGTCCCATAGGATTTCCAAGGCTGTAAATCTTTACAGAGATAAATGGCCTCATCTTTCTCCCACAGAGAAGCTGATGGGTTTGAACTGCTGACCTTTGGTTAGCAGCCTAAATGCTTTAGCAATAATGCCACCAGAACTCTTTCATGTATGTTAAAGTGTTTGGGAAAGTGAAGTTTCTAGATTACATCAATTTGCAATAAAAAAATAGCTCAGATAAAATATGTATTGCCTAACTTTCTCTCAAGTATATAGATAAAAGGGTAACCCTCTTTATATAAAGTATTTGATTTGATTTTGTTTATACTTCTCATTATTAATCTGAAATATCTCCTTGTTTGATACTTTTAAAGAAACCAAAGCCAATAAAATAGAATAAATTCCATTGCTTTTCAGTTGATGTCCTTAACATAGAAATGATGAATACTATGCAGGGCCTTTTTTTATTATTTCATGATCAAATTCAGTTAAATTTTTTATTCAATATTTAATAATGTGCTGTTTAATATCATACCTATGATGTATAAAATGGAGTGTTTTAAATTTAATTATAACTTCTAAAAATGATTTTGACTTAAGCTGTCATTATCTTAATTAGAGTTGGTTTCCCACAAATAAATTATTTTTGAGTACCAAGTAAATACAGCAATAACACAATAATCTATTGTTTTTCATGTCTAAAATTTGTTGAATAGAATATTCTAAATTAAGAACTTGAAATACATCTTTCCTGGTATTTGAAGTTATGAAAGTCATCATCAGAGACTCTTTTAAGACTTAGATATTAAGTGCTTATTTAAGACTTAGATATTAAGTGCTTATTTTATCAAGTCTTGACATTTTACTATTTAGTATTTAAGTAAGTGGAGATTATTTTCCTTCATCCCTGAAACACTGTAGACAGTTTATATTTATACTGGGTCACTAATATAATCATGCATCACTTAATACCCACAATACATTTTGTGAAATAGGACATTATGTGATTTGGACATTGTGCAACACCCTATTCTAGTCTCATTCTCCTTTTTCTTTAAGCATTTTGAATAAGCTTCATACCTTAGTAGTGACCATCAATATGCTTATAGTGATTCACTTTTGTGTTTGGTCCTTAATCTACATCATTAGCAATTTCTCTATATCTCATATAAGTCCCTCTCACATTTTGGAATTTTCATTAGCCTTATATCTTTCAGTGCAGCCAATCCTTTAATAGCTTTAGAATTTTTTTGTTTTTGATGGTCATCATGATTGTCAAATGTGACAGGCCTAGTTGTGAACAATAGCATTCACTGATTTTCTACCTTAGTATTATTTTAATAAAGATTTGTTTAATTTCCAAACTGATACTTATTTGCATCTTGCTGCTCTTATCACTAGCAATAGTTTTTCTGTGTTTGGGAGCCATGATGCACTTTATGGTAATATTTGCAAAAGAAAATTAAACAGAGAGGTATTGCTACAGCACTGAAGAGATGCACAATACAGGTAATTGGATGCTACTGCCTATGAGTTGAAACATACACTATTATATGGTAAACTTTTTAGATAGAAGGTACAGTACATACATAAGTCAATAGCATAGGTATTCATTATGGTTATCATGTCATATGTATTATAGTTTATATGTGTGTTGTACCATTATACACCTTGAAATTGCTTTGTATACGAGAGACATGAGACATGTGTAGCAAGCAGAAAATTCTTGCAATCACTATGTCATGTTCTTTGATCAGGATTTCTGAACTGTATTATAACCGTATAGGACCACGGACGACTATGTGGTCGGTCATTACCTGAATGGACATTACACAACGCATGACTATAGTATTAAAAGCAACCTGCTATTGTTGTTAGATGCCATCAAGTTGGTTCTGACTCAGTGACCGTATGTACAACAGAATGAAACACTGCCCAGCTATGCGCCATCCTCACATTATTGCTATAGTTGAGACCATCATTGCAGCCACGGTGTCAATCCATTTTTGGGGGGGTCTCCTCCTTTTTTGCTGACCCTCCACTTTACCAAGCATGTTGTCCAACTCTAGAGAATGGTCTCTTCTGATAACCTGACCAAAGTAACTAAGATGATGTCTGCTCATTTTTGCTTCCAAGGAGCATTCTGGCTACACTTCCTCCAGGACAGATTTGTTCATTTTTCTGACAGTCTGAAGTGTTTTTAGTATTCTTAGCCAATGCAATTCAAAAGTATCAATACTTCTTCAGTCTTTCTTATTCATTGTCTAACCTGGTTTAGATATTCAAAAGAATTGGCATTTTTTCCTGCAAAGATGTTTGCCTGCTTACATATTCTATATGTGTACATATATACATGTACATATACATATATATGTATATGTGTGTATGTGTGTGTGTGTGTGTGTGTATAGACTTCTATATTCAGGTTAACAATTTTGTATGAGCAGCTTTTCAGAATGAAATTTTCCATTGAGAAAATATCAGTGCTCATTTGACCAATAAATCCAGCTGCCTACTTGGTACTTCCCCTTTTATAACTTAGACACCTAGCATTCTCTGTATCCCAAACTCAGCTCAGCTCTACTTCTGCACAATAATTAAATTAGGTAGAAAACAGAACACTGAAGATAATTTTGTATCATTTGTTTTTATTATGCAGTTTTTAATACCTCATTTTTAGAATGTAGGCTCCTCAAGGACAGGAATCTTTTTCTGCTTTAGAAACTGTAATCCCAAGTAACTGATAAGTCCAAGACAAAACACAGCTTATATACTTTGAAAAGTGTTGGGTATTCAATAGTTCAATAGTAGGTGAACAATTAATATTGGTTGAACAAATGAATGTCTCCTTTAATTGCATATGAGGTCCCTGAGAGCTACATGTGGTTCATGCCTACATTCCTAATGACAGAGTTGAGGTTGTTGTTAGGTGTCATTGAGTCGGGTCTAATTCATAGCAGCCCTGTACACAACAGAACAAAACACTGCCTGGTCTTGTGTCATCCTCACAATCCTTGCTATGCTTGAGCCTATCATTGCAACAACTGTGTCAATCCATAGTGACAGAAAGTAAATAAATACCTATCAACTGAGCAGCTGCATGGTAGATTGAATAAAATCACACCATTATTGAAATATGGCAGAGGAAAGAGAACATGGTATAAATACCCTCTGCTCAATATCTCTAAACAATATTCCTTACTTAACCAATGATTCATCTTATGTGATTTTGCTTGTTATGTTCTGATAGTTATAAAAATAAATGTTTGTTCAATTTCTGATCATTTGTAATGACTTGATTACCTTTTTTTTTTGACGGTTTCCTGAAGATTGGGCTTAAAATATTAATTCAGTTATTTGAACAAGATAACACATATTTATTTGAGCCTTTCCAGTGTGAAGTTTGCATATTCCAATTGTTTGCACTGTTTAGAACAATCTTATTCAGATAATAATTTGAAATCATAACTAGGAGAATAATTTAAAATTCTAACACTTAAAACAGAAGACCTTATTAAATATGATATTGAAATCTCATGCATATTTGTATGTGTGTGGTGAATGCGATGATTTCAGTTTTTGTGAAGATAATAATCACTATGGCCAAATTGAGCTCATATTTACAAAGTGATATTATAGAAGTTTTAAATAGATGACATGACCATGCTCTTAAAAACTTGTGGGCAACCATGTAAGATGAAACTACTGGTCTCTCCTTATCTGGAGCAAAGACAAGTGAAGAAAATTAAAGACACATGGAAACAATTAGTCTAAGGGACTAATGGACCACTGGAACTTCAGCCTACATGACCCTGAGACCAGAAGAAATAGATGGTGCCAACCACTCAGAAAAGGATCAAAATTGGAGGTCCTAGATAGAATGGGAGAAAAAAAAATGTGGAACAAAATTTGAAAAAGTAAAAAAGACCAGCATTGCTGGATTACAGTCAGATAGAGACTGGTGAAACCCCTTGGTCGCTCTTCGGTCCTAGAATTGGGCTTACTCCCATGGCTTAACTCTCAGCCAAATGATAGATAGGCCTATGAACTGAACAACTATGCCAGGGAGAGGCCCTCCTTGGAGCAGTCAACCATGGGAGATTAGAAGGGCAGTATATGCACAAGGAGAAAAAGAGGCAGTCAGGAATGCATAGGTAAGAAATTCACAGGAAAGGGGTAACCACAGGGAGGAGGTGGGCTGTTCCATTGTGAGGATTCTAATCAGTGTTGCAAAATAAAATGTGTATGAACTATTGAATGTAAAATCTGCTTTGTAACATTTCACCTAAATCACAATAAAATAAAAAAATAAAAAATGACATGACCATGCTATAATGTAACATTTCTTGATTGTGAACTATTTTGCATATCTTTGGTTACAATTTTGGATGTGGTGCTATCATACTCTCTATTTTGTTAGCAGAAATATAAAAGTACTCTTGGTTTCTTTTTCACCATCACACTTATCATGACAAAAAAAATCATAGCTATTACTCTCATATCCTCATTTTATCTTTCTATGTTACATGTTTCCCTTTAGACATAGCGAAGTGAGCTCAAATAATAAGAAAAATAGAGTCACAGCTTAAGATAATTTTGATTCTGGAGAACCATGAGGATGCTTTGTTTTTTCATTGATGAATTACTAGTTCTAGAGGCACCTTACGATGTCCTGAAGAAAGTTCAGGGGTCATGAAACCCAGGCCTAATACCCTCAGAGCACCGCAGTGTATGGATTCACCATCACCAGGGGGCCAAGTGATTCTTGAAGGTTAATATAATATGTTTGTTTGTTTTTTTTTACATAATCTTATTTTCCTTTTACATTTTCACAGAAATACTGTCTATTTCCATACTGAATTTTCTTTTTCTTTTTTTCTCTTTTCCCCTTAGGAATCACGAGAATATGTTGAGCTGGGAAAAAAAAAATCTCAGGAAATTTGTCGTTTTTGTAAGATGCTGATCTCCTGAATATTTCCCCAAGGTATGCTGCTACATAGTAATCAGAATATGGAGGGTTTTCCCGCTGAGTTAACATGTATCAGTTGTGATGAAAAAATGAAAAAATATAATTTTGAGGGTCAGTAACACAACTATCCTATATCATATGCTTAAATAGAAATTTTCTCTGTCAGCTAGATTATTGCTGCTGCTGAGTTGTTAACCTTACCTAATAGCAGGGAGACTTTTACCAGGAATTTTCAATATCCTTTAGCTAACAAAACTCTTTTTAATAATGTTGTTCTTTGTTCACATGAGAGTAGTCTGCTACTGATCTCTACTTACTAACAGAGGCTTCTGTTTACTGACAATTAATCCTGATTATACTATGAATGTGGGAGCTCTGGTAGCATAGTGGCTAAGACACTTGCCTGCTAACCAGACGGCTGGCGGTTCAAACCCACCAGCAACTCCTCGGAAGGAAGGTTGGGCAATCCTACTTCCGTAGTGATACTGCCTCGGAAACCCAAGGAGGGGTCGCTATGAGTCAGGGCTGACTTGACGGCACATAACAACAACAACAACAATACTATGAATGAAACTTACAAAATGACAATGTAGGGAAACTAGTGTTGTTAAACCACGGCTTTGCTTTCTTTTTCAGCATCCCAGTCTCAAGTCCTATCTACACAGGGAGACATCTGCAGAAATTCTTCACAAACATCCCAAGAAATCACAAAATGAGGTTGGCCTAAGGGATGCTTAACCTGCCCACGGAAAAACAACTGAAAATCTCATTAAAAATAATAATTTCCAGTGAAGAAAGATTGGAGTAGGAGGAGAGAGATATCAGTAGGACTCTCAAAAGTGTGTGTCCTTGTATTATATGACTATGGTTATTTAAAAATAAAATGTTGGAATTTTTTATAACATGAGTGTGATAACAGACTTCATTTCCTTGCAAATGAATCCCATAGAGAAATAGGCATAATAAGAATAAGTATTACTATATAACAGAATTTCATCCTGCAAAGTGTGTGGTCAATGTAACTTTGTATCATCAGGAAGAAATGAATTCATCTGGGAATCTGAGCATCATGCCACTCAGTTGTTTTGTCTTTTTTATCCTCAAAATAAAGAGAAGACTATCATTATCACTTAACAGAACTGACTCTATGATTTATTTAGCATTTTTTTTTTATTTCCTCATAAAACTGTGCCTCATATTTTGTCTTTAAGTAGTAATAATTGTCTACACAGACACCTTGTAGAGATACTATATGACTATCATGACTGACACATAGGAAATCATTCCATGCTCTTGGGAGTTGAGTTACAAATACACATGCAAAGGATGCAAAGGCCAGTGTCCTGATATTCTTGGTAACATTTACATCATCTAAAACATAATACATTACAACATAATACTATCAATTTCAGTGGAAGGCTGAGTAGGTAGTATTATGATTATTAACAGTCAAGAAATCAAATGGCATATTGCACTGGGCAAATCTCCAAAGTGTTAAAGAGCAAAGATATCACTTTGAAGACTGAGGTGCATCTGACCCAAGCCACGATATTTTCAATAGTCTCATATGCTTGCAAAAGCATGAACTGCCATAAGAATAAACAAATCTGGCTTGGAAGAAATATAGCTGGAAGAATATTGCCTATTAATATCATAATATTAATCATGACTAAGATTGTGACTAGTAATGGCTCCTCAAATAACTCAGATAACTCATCCTAGCTAGAGGTTTTAGACTAGCAATTGCAAGTTACATACGTCCCAAAGACATTACACAGCACAATGCGTTTTATAAATATTTGAATTTGCTTAAATACTTAAAATCAAGATATTGTATATAACAACCTAGATTTCTAGATTTTCATGAAAAATTATAAGATATAAAAATGAGACCTACATTCCTTAGTGTGTCCTCCTGCCTGCTTCTCACATTTGAGTTCTCCACAGTTTTCACACACTATGTTTACAAATGTAAGAAGACCGGAAGTGTCAGCAGTCAACACATGTTAAAGGCTTATTTTATTTTATTTTTCAGTATATTGAAATTACATTAACAATAACCTTCTGAGAATTTGTACAGATTGAAAAGAAAATAAATTCTAATACACTAAAGGAAATCGTTTCATGTTACAAAACAAATTTGTGAATATGTTGTGTGTGTGCATACAAAAATACAGAATATCTTCTGCAGATTAGATGGTTCAAACCCACCAGCCACTCCTCGGAAGAAGATGGGGCAATCTACTTCTGTAGTGATACTGCCTCGGAAACTCAAGGAGGGGTCGCTATGAGTCGGGTCCGACTCACGGCACGTAACAACAACAACACAACAATGTGTGTTCTGTATTTGGTTTCAAATTTGAGAATGAAAAGAATATTAGAAGAACAGAATTAGCTTCTGCATAGCATTTTGTAATATCACTCCTCAATTTAAACCTTTAGTGCATAGACTCTAAAGTTTTGTATATAAATTTTTCTGATCTCATTCTATCTCTCTGGTTTTATTCCCTGAAATTTTAAAGTGACTTTATATAATAATGTATGAATATATGCATTACAACATGATCATAAAGTCTTTATGTTTGTTTTTATTAATTCATAAGATTTAAAGACAGATTTTATTCAAATTTCTATTTATCACTTATTAACTACATAATTAAAAAAAAAAAAAAAAAAAAACCTCACTGCTGAGGAGTCGAGTACAACTCATAGTGATCCGTCATTGGGTTTCCAGGGTGGTATTTCTATGGAAGTAGATTGCCTAACCTTCCTTCTGAGGAGTGAGTGGTGGGTTTGAACCATCATCTCTGAACTCTAGTTCATCACCTGATTCTTATGAGGGTATTTTTTATGGAAGAATAAATGTTATTAATTCCTTTTTCCCATCCATGCCATACATTATATTACTTTTTCGGTAGTGATCTATTTGCTTAAAACACCTCCAGCTGGTTTCTATACATAAGAAACCTAATCACGACCAATATAAAAATTCCTATCTGTTTCTGTGTTCTATTACTATATACTGTGATAAAGTCTGGCCCATATAATTTAGTATTTGTTTAACACATTCAACTTTTGTCTTTGTATCTATGTTATAACTGTTCAATGACAGGAAATAATTCAAGTATCCTTATAAGAACAGCAGACATGGTGAAAACAACTGACATTTATATAGCATTTTATGATAAGCTAAGGGCTTTCAAATGTATTATCTGATTTACTACTCAAAAAACCTTGAGTAAGGTGGGTAAGGTAGGTATTATTTTTATTACCTAATTTCATATATGAGTTATCTGAGGAGCTGAGAGGAAATGTAGATTTCCTGCCTCTATGATTTCAAACCCTAATTTATGTCTTACGGCCCTGGATTCAGAGTCCTTCCACTAATTCATATTGTCTTCCAAGGGTCAAACATAGTGTTAGGTACATATTTGATTATAAGAAAAAAAGTCCACTGACTCTTTGATTTATAAAACCTAACATAAAGAGAGTCTTAGAAGGCAAAACCTTCTTTTCTTTAATAGACATCCATGCATCTCTTTTCAATGTGAATGCCATCCATACTTAGGATAAATAAGATTGTTTTAACTTAAAGACAAGCAGCAAGTTTTTGTTTTTTGATTCACCAGGGATTTCCAGACTGACACTCTGTTCTTTTAAGATTATCTACAACTGACTAACACTGTCAAGTTGTCCAAGAGGTTGTCATTATCTAGTGTATTATGACTTATTTCGTCATCTATTTATATCCTGCCTGACCCCTAAAGGTTTTGCAGTTTTCTATCTCTGGTAAATACATTGCCTATGGCTGTTTTTTGCCTTTGGAAACTTTTCCTAATGATCTTTCTCATGTATACTGTTTTTCAGTAAGCACTGGACCCTAGCCTTAACTATTTATTACATGTAATTTCTACTTAATAGATGCTGTCTTTTCTATCACTGATATGTTTTAAATTTAATTATTTATAGTGACATTAAAAAAAAAAAAAAGCCACCCAAAGCCAATTCTGTCAACTCGACTCCAACTCTTAGTGACCCTCTAAGAACAGAGGAGAACTCCCCCATAGGGTTTGCCAGGGTGTAAATCTTTACAGAATCAGACTGCCACAACTTCTATTGCAAAGCAGCTGATGGGTTTAAACCAACAACTTTCTTTCAGTCAGTAACCTAGAGCTTTAATCACTGTGCCACAAGTGCTCCTTCGGTAGTGACATTTTAATCAATAAAAAAGTCCACAAGACAAGACAGAACTCACAAGTGGTAGACCTAATGATAATCTGAAATGCAAGCCTCATGAAGGTATACTACTTTTCATATTTCTTTTACATGGTCATAGAAAATGGCTTTGTACCACAATAACCATATGGATGATACATGATATAACCCAGGAGAGCAGCAAATGGATGAGCAAATGGATGTTAGTAATGGATACTACTCATGTAAAGGGAAAGGTCAGAATGCTGATGGATCATTTATACAAGAATACTAGTTTCATTAAGTTGATTCTGACTCATGGTGACTCCATGTGTGTCAGGGTAAAACTGCTGTTTTTTTTTTTTTTTTTTTTTCCTTTTTTCCTTCATAGGGTTTTGAAAGGTTGATTTTTCAGAAATTGATCATCAGGCTTTTCTTTCAACATGCCCCTGAGTGAACTCAGGATGGTTAAACTTTCAGAACCAAAGTTGTTGTTAGGTGCCATTGAGTCAACTCCAACTCATAGTGACTCTGTGTACAATAGAAGGAAACAATGCTCAGTCCTGCACCATGTGCACAAACTGCGATGTCAGCCCATCAATGAACCCACTGTGCCTATCAGTATCCTAAGAGTCTTTCCCTCTATCCCTGACCCTTTACTTTATCAAACATGATATCTTTCTCCAGGATCTGGTCCCTTCTGACAACACGACCAAAGTACATGAGATGAAGTCAGCCATTCTCACTTCTAAAGAGCATTCCAGCTATACTTCTTCCAAGCCAGATACATTTATTCTTCTGGCAGTTCATGCTTTTGCAAGCATATGAGGCTATTGAAAATACCATGGCTTGGGTCCGGTTCACCTTAGTCTTCAAAATGACATCTTTGCTCTTTAACACTTTGAAGAGGTCTTTAACAGCAGATTTGTCTAGTGTATGCCATTTGATTTATTGACTGTTGCTTCCATGGGTGTTAATTGTGGATTCAAGTAAATGAAATCCCTGACAACTTCAATCCTTTCTCCATTTATCACATGTTTTTTATTGTAACAGTAGTAAAGATTTTTTTTTTTTAAATTTCTTTATGTTACAACGTAAACCGTATTGAAGGCTGTAGTCTTTGATTTTCATGAGTAAATGCTTCGAGTCATCTTTACTTTCAGCAAGCAAGGTCATATCATCTGTCTGTTGTAGATTGTTAATGAGCCTTGCTCTAATCCTGATGCTGCATTCTTCTTCATATAGTCCAGCTTCTTGGAATATTTGCTCAGCATACAGTTTGTATAAGTATGGTGGAAGCATACAACCATGACACGTACTCTTCCTGATATTAAACCAGTCAGCATAGGAGCAATTGATAGTCTGTTCCACAATCAACTCCTGGCAATTTTTGACTGATGATATTGAGCTTCTCCATCACCTCTTCCCACAGATGTACATGATTCAATCCCTGTGTATTCCATCTGGTGAGGCCCACATGTATAGCCACCATTTGTGTTACTGTAAAAAGGTATTTGCAGTGAATAAGTCATTGGTCTTGCAAAATTCTATCATGCAATCTCCAGAATCATTTCTATGACCAGTGCCATATTTTCTAACTACTAATGATTCTTTTTTGTTTCCAAGTTTTGCATTCCAATGACCAGTAATAATCAACACATCTTGATCATGTGCTTGGTCAATTTCAGACTGAAGAAGTTGGTAAAAATCTGCCATTTTCTTTGGTTTTGGTGGTTGGTGCATAAATTTGAATAGTAGTGGAATTAACCAGTAGTGATTGTGCAGATCATAAAAAATTATGGATAACATTGAGGAGAATGGCAATTCCAGAATACTTAATTGTGCTCATGATAAACCTGTACATGGACAAGGAGGTTGTCATTCGAACACAACAAGGAGATACTGCATGATTTAAAATCAGGAAGGGTGTATATCATATTTATTCAATCTGTATGCTGAGCAAATCATCTGAGCAGCTGGATTATATGAAGAAGAATGCAGCATCAGGACTGGAGGAAGACTCATTAACAACCTGTGATATGCACATGACATAATCTTGCTTGTGAAAGTGAAGATGACTTGAAGCACTTACTGATGAAGATTGAAGACTACAGTCTGCAGTATGGATTACATCTCAACATAAAAGAAAATTAAAGTCCTCACAACTGGATCTATAAGCAGCATCTCAATAAAGGGAGAGAAGATTGAAGTTATCAGAGATTTCTTATTGCATGGTTCCACAATCAACACCAGTGGAAGCAACAGTCAAGAAATCAGACTTCATATTCCACTGGGCAAATCTGCTGCAAAAGACCTCTTTCAAGTGCTGAAGAGCAAAGATATCTCTTTGAAGACTAAGATGTGCCTAACTCAAGCCATGGTCTTTTCAATAGTCTCATATGCATGTGAAAACTGGAAAATGGAGAAGGAAGACCAAAGCAGAATTGATTCTTTTGAGTTGTGGTGTTGACGAAGAATAGTGAAAGTACCATGGACTGCCAGAAGAACTAACAAATCTTTCCTGGAAGAAGTGCACCCAGCATGCTCTTTGGAAGAGAACACTTCCTAGAGAGAGATATCATGCTTGGTTAAGTTGAGGGTCAGCAAAAAAGGGAAAGATCCTCAATGAAATGGATAGTGGCTGCAATGATGGGCTCAGGCATAGCAGTGATTGTGAGGCTGGTGCAGGATGTTGTACATAGTGTTGCTGTGAATCAGAGCTGATATCACAGCACCTAACAGCAACAACATATTGCAGACCATATGATTGTCAGATTCAAAACGGCCATTACCACTCCATTTCAGCTCACTAATGCATACAGTATTGATATTTATGGATTCCATTTCATTTTTTATAACATCCAGTTTTCCTAAATTCATACTTTGTAAATTCCATGTTATGATTATCAATGGGTGTTTGCAGCTTTCTTCTCATTTTGAGTCTTGCCACATCAGCAAATAAAGGTCCATAAAGCTTTACTTCATCCACATCATTAAAGTCAATTCTACTTTGAGGAGGCAGATCTTCCCCAGTTGTATTTTGAGTGCTTTGAGACCTAAGGGGCTCATCCTGTGGCAGTATATTAGACAATGTTTCATTGCTGTTCATAAAATTTTTCAGTAATATATATATATACATAAAATGTTTCACTGCTATTCATAAGGTTTTTTTTGTTTGTTTGTTTATTACTTTTATTGTGAAAACATATACAAGACATTCACCAACATAGCAACTTCCCCATTTACAGCTGAGGGATATTGATGACACTTTTCTTGTTGTGCCACCATTATTTCTATCCTTTTCTGAAATATTCCAAGACTTTTACCATAAATTCAATGTCCTGTACACAAAAAACTTCCCCACCTCCCCTCTCTATCCTACCCCTGGTAAATTACTAATAATTTCTGTTATATATATATATATTTGGGAGCTCTGGTAGCGTAGTGGCTAAGGCACTTGACTGCTAACCAGAAGGCTGGCGGTTCAAACCCACCAGCCACTCCTCGGAAGGAAGGTTGGGCAATCCTACTTCCGTAGTGAAACTGCCTCGGAAACCCAAGGAGGGGTCGCTATGAGTCAGGGCTGACTCAACGGCACATAACAACAACAACAATATATATATTTAATCTAGCTAGGAATTTAGCCTTCCCTACCCTCTGATCCCTGGTAACCAACAAAGAAATTTTCTTTCTATGTATAAAACTTTCCTTGACTTTTTACAACAGGAAATAACAAAATATTTGTCCTTCTGTAATTGACATATTTCACTCATAGTCTTCCAAGTTCAGCCACATTATATGGTGTTTTACAGATTCTACATTATTCTTTAGCATACCATAGTATTCCATTGTGTGTATGTACCACAGTTTGTTTATCCATTCCTCAGTTGATGGGCACTAAGTTTGTTTCCATCTCTTTGCTATTGTGAATAGTATTGTGATGAACATGGGTGTGCATGTATCTGTTCGTGTCCTACCTCTCACTTCTTTAGGTTCTATACCTAATAATGAGATTGCTGGATCAAATAGTATTTCTAATTCCAACTTTTTAAGGAATCATCATACCAATTTCCACAATGGTTTTATCATTTGACAGTCCCACCAGCAGTGTATGAGAGTCCCAATCTCTCCATATCCATACCATTATTTGTTATTTTCTGTCTTATTGAACTTTGCTATAAATGCTGGGGTGAGATGGTATCTCATAGTTGTTTTGATTTGCATCTCTCTAATAGCTACTGATTGTGAATATTTTTCCTTGTGTTTAGCTGCCTGAATAACTTCTTTAGTGAAGTGTCTGTTCATATAATCTGCCCATTTTTAAATGAGATTGGTTTTTCTTTTTAAGGCTGAAGTGTTGGGGTTTTCTATAAACTTTAGAGAAAATTCTTTTGTCTGATATGTCATTGCCATTTTTTTTTTCCATTCTGTAGGTTCTCTTTTTACTCTTTGAATAAATCTTTTGATGCACATAATAATTTAATTTTTAGAAGGTCCCAATCACTGAGTTTATTTTCTGTTGTTTGTGCATCTTGGGTTATGCTTGATAGTCTATTTATTCCATAAATTAGGGCCTAATTTTACCCCTATTTTCTCTTTGATGAACTTTATAATTTTAGGTTTCATATGTAAGTCTTTGATCCCTCTGAAGTAGCTCTTGTTTGTGGTATGAAGTATGTATCTTGTTTCATTTTTCTGCAATGGATAACCCGTTTCACCAGCACCATTTGTTAAAAAGACTATCTCTTCCCCTTTTAGTGAATTTTGACCCTTTGTCAAAGCTCAGCTGACCATGAGTCAATGGATTGATTTCTGGATTCTCAATTCTGTTCTACTGATCTGTGTGTCTGTTGTTCTACCAATACCAGGCTATTTTGACAACTGTGGCTGTGTAGTAGGTTTTGAGATGTGGGAGTGTGAGACCTCCTACTTTGTTCTTTGTCAGTACTATTTTGTTCATCCAAGGTCTCTTTTTTTCCATATAATGTTAGTGATTAGTTTTTCCATGTCTTTAAAAAATATTGATGTAATCTGGATTGGGTTTGTATTGAGTGTATAGATTGCTTTGGGTAGTATTGACATTTTCACAGTGTTCAATCTTCCTATCTGTGAGCATGGTATGTTCTTCCATTTTTGTAGATCTCTTATAATTTCTTAAAGTAGTGTTTTGTAGTTTTCTTTGTATAGATCTTTTGTGTTGATGGTGAGATTTATTCCCATATATCTTAGTTTTGAGTAGCTATTGTAAATGGTATTGATTGCTTTATTTCCTTTTCAGAGACCACTTTGCTAGTGTAGAGGAATCCAACTGATTTTTGTATATTGATCTTGCATCCTGCCACTATGCTAAAACTTTCAGTAAATTCCAGTAGGTTTTTTTTTGAGTCTCTTGGGTTTTCTATGTATAGGATCATATCATTTGCAAATAGGGATATTTTTACTTCTTCCTTACCAATTTGGATGCCTTTGATTTCCCTTTCTTTCCTTAATGTTCTGGCTAGGACTTCTAATACAATGTTGAATGGAAGGGGAGATAGAGGGCATACTTCTCTGTTTCCTGTTCACAAGGGGAATGGCTTCAGCCTCTTTCCATTGAGAATAATATTGGCTGTTGGTATTGCATATATACTTTTTTATTATGTTGAGGAATTTCCCTTCTATTCCTATTTTTCTGAGAGTTTTTTTTTTTTTTTTTAATCAGGAACAGGTGCTAGATTTTATAAAATATGTTTTCTGCATCTATTGACATGACCATGTGATTCTTTTCCCTTATTTTATTTATGTGATGGCTTATGTTGATTGTTTTTCTAATGCTGAACCATCCTTACATACCTCTATGAATCCCACTTGGTCATGATGTATTATTTTTTTTTGATGTGTTATTGGAGTCTATTGGTTAGAATTTTGTTAAACATTTTTGCATCTATATTCATGAGAGATATTGGTCTGTAGTTTTCCTTTCTAGTTATGTCTTTGCCTGGTTTTGGTACCAGGGTTGTACTTGCTTCATAAAATGAATTTGGGAGGATTCCATCCTTTTCTATGTTCTGGAATATTTGAGTAGGATTGGTGTAAGCTCTTCTCTGAATGATTGGTAGAATTGTCTAATGAAACCATCTAGACCAGGACTTTTTTTGTTAGGAATTTTTTTTTTTTTTTTTGTATTATTCACCTTTTCAATTTCTTCTTTTGTTATGGGTCTGTTCCAGTCACGTTTTCTACCTCAGTCTGTGTTAGTTTAGGTAAGTAATGTTTTTCTATAAATTTGTCCATATCTCTAGGTTTTCAAATTTGCTGGAGTGCAGTTCTTCATAATATTCTGATTTTTTTTTTTTCATTTCTGTTGATTATATTGTGATGTCACCTCTTCTTTTCTTACTAGTACTATTTGCATCTTCTCCTTCTTTGTTAAGTTTACCAGTGGTTTGTTGACTTTATTAATCTTTTCAGAGAACAAACTTCTAGTCTTGTTGACTTTTTCTTTTGTCTTTCTATTTTCTATTGCATTTATTTCTGTTCAAATCTTTATTATTTCTTTTTTTCTGTTGAAAATATGCTTTTTTTGCTGCTCTTTTTCTAATTGTTGGAGATGTTGGGTTAAGGTGTTGATTTTGGCTCTTTCTTCTTATTTGATGTACGTAACTATTGCTATAAATTGCCCTCTGATCACTGCTTTTACTGTGTCCCAAAGATTTTGATATGTTGTGTTTTAATTCTGATTTGATTCAAGATATGTTTCAATTTAATCTTTTTATCTCTTCTATGACTCAATCTCATTTGTGGAGGGTGTTATTCAGTTTTTATGTGTTTGCTCTTTTTCCATTGGTCTTCTTACTATTGATTTCTAATTTTAAAATTGTGATATGAGAAGATACTTTGCAGTATTTCAGGGTGTTTAAATTTATTGAGGCTTGTTTTGTGGCCTAAGATATGGTCAATCCTGGAGAATGGTCCATGTGTGCTTGAAAAAAAAAAAAAAATGTTTTTGGGTGAAGTCCTCTGTAGATGTTTATAAGGTCAAGTTGGTTGATCATATTGTTAAACTCAGTTAATCATATTGTTAAACTGTTAAACTCAGTTTTATGTATTTTTGGGGCTTTCTCATAGAGTGCATAGATATTTATGATGGTTATGTCCATGTCGTCTTGTTTATCTGATCCTTTAATCATTATACAATCTCCTTCCTTATCTCTTATGGTCATTTTTGTCTTAAAGTCTATTTTAACTGAAATTAATATTACCATTCCTGCTCTTTTTTGGTTGCCATTTGCTTGGTATATCTCTTTCCAACCTTTGCTTTTAGTCTATTTTTGTCTTTGTGTCTAAGTTGAGTGTATTGTAGACAACATATTTGTAGGTCATGTTTATCTAGTCTACAACACTCTGTCTCTTGAGTGTTGCATATAATCCTTTGACATTCATTGTGATTATTGACAAATATGAATTTATTAATGCCATGTTATTATTTTATTCTTTTGTGATGTTGCTGATTTCTTTGTGCTCTATAATTTTCTGTGCTGAGGCCATTTTGTTTATGAGTCATGTTACCACTTCTTTCATTGCTTTGAGTTAGTATTTGCTAAATATATGTGCTTGTCATCTTTTTAATTTTGATGTGAAGGTTTATTACTTTTCTTTGAGGTGACCTTGTAATTTATAATTTTCTTCCCTAATTTAAAACAGTCTACTCTATCTTGCAATTGGCTTTACTTCCGTACCATTTAGAACTTCTATAATTACACTGTTTATTCCCTTGTTTTAGTTTGTAGTTGTCCTCATTTACCAATTGATGTCTGGTTCCCTGTTTGCAGTCTTGTGAGCCTATTTTACTGTGGATTCTTCAATAAGGGTATTGGATTCTGGGTTATGTCATCACGTGTTTTAATCATCTGTTGTTCACTGTTGTTGATTGTCTGTCCGAAGGATTCTTGTTAGCATCTTTTGTAAAATTGGTCTGGTTTGAACACATTCCCTTAATTTCTGCTTATCTGGAAATCTCCTAATTTCACCCTCATATTTGATGGGCAATTTTTCTGGGTAAATGATTCTTAGTTGGAGTTGTTTTATTTATTTATTTTTTTTCTTTCATGGTTTTATATATATTATCTTATTGCTTTCTTGTCTGCTTGGTTTCTGCCAAGAAATCAGAGCTTAGTCTTATTGGTTGCCTTTCTTAGGTAATTTTTTGTTTTTCATTTGCTGCTTTCATGACTCTTTCTTTGACTTTGGTGAGTTTGATGATGATGATATATATTGGTGATTTTCTTTTGGGGTCTATCCTGTTTGGGGTTCATTGAATTTCTTGAATGGATATATTCTCATCTGTCATCATATTAGGGAAATTCTCTTCCAACAAATCTTTGACAATTTCCTTTGTGGTTTTATCTGTCTCTTCCTGTTCTGGAATTCCAATAGCATGTATATTATTTCTCTTAATGGTATCCCACATGAATCTTAGGTTTTCTACACTTTGTTTTGATCTTTCGTCTGATTGATCCCTTGATCCCTTAACAATGTAGTATTGAGGTATTTGTTGCAATCTTATTAATCCTGTCATTCATGGATTTGATTCTATTTCTTTGTCCATTCAGTGTGTTATCTGTATCTGAAATCTTAGTATTAATCTTTTGGGTTTCTATTTACTGATTTTGTATTGGTTCTATTTTTTGTTTATTTTGTCAATTTGTTCTTGTATTGGTTTCTAAATTGTTCTGGAGTTTTATCTGTTTTTTTCCTTGATCTTTTCAGTGTTTTCATTTATCTATCTCTCCAGCCATTGATGGTACACAAATACAATTATTTTGAATTCCTTATCAGGAGTTTCAACTCTGCTTCTTCTTCAGGGATGTTTTCTGGGTTTATATCTTGGTGCCTTGTTTCTACTACTTTAATTTGTATTTTGTGCAGGCTGTGATGGTCTGTTTTATCTGAGACATTGTGGTGTTATTGTATTTATGTTTAATTTATGGTTGTATATTGATGTGATTCACACAGAATTTTTTTTCCCTTTATTTTGTTTTGATATATCTATGTGATCATTGTACTGTGCTCCTGTATTTGCTAGCTTTTAGTATTTAGGCACTCACCACCTGTCTCCTGGTGGATGTGATAGAGAATAAGAGTGTGTGCACAGATCTTTGTTCACTGTTTGTAAAGGGCAGTTGAGAGTAAGTTGAACTGGTATTGGCTGTCATCTACCATCGATCAGTTGGTGAAAAAGCAATTGGTGGCCCTCACTGGGTGGGGTTGCTGGAGGTGCAAGTATAGTTGAGTTGTGTGGGAACAGTTGTTGTCTCCCACTTAGTTAAACAACAACAACAAAAAATAAACAACAAAAAAAAAACCCAAAAAACAAAAACGAGAGAATAAAAAACTAAAACCTCATAAACAAATAGGAACAATTGCATTTTTTCTTTTTGCAAAAGAAAAAAGAAATGTAATAAATCATAAGAAAAAAATTTCAAAATATATTTTAAAAGGATAAAAGAATGATAATGAGAAAAAGAGAAAAATAAAAAAAAAAAACTACAATATCTGTGGAGAGTGGAATGAGAGAAAAGAGCAAAAGCAAAAGATTAGGGAAAACTGCAAAAGGAAAAACAATGGATTAGAAGAACAAAAAGAAAGGAAAAAAGAAAGGAACCAGGCAAAGGAAGAAAAAGAAAGAAAAAAGGGAAGCAAAAAAGACAGGAACCATGGATGGGAAGGGGGGGAGGAGGAAGGGGGAAGATAAGAAGCATAATTATAAAACAAACAAAAACAAAACTGTGGGGGCTGAGGCATGGCACCCAAGCTCTGCCAGAGCACAGGCTGGGATGCATCCCCCACAGGTCAAAAAGGTGGATGGAGTGTGGGATGTGTGTGGCCACACCCTTGTTTATCAAGAAGGCAGGGGCACAAGAGTAATCTATCCAGTTGTCATTCTCCATTGTGGTTGCCCATGCTGTCCTAGGGAGGGGAAGTGCACTCCCAAGTCACAGTTCAAGCAGGAAGGACACTGGACACACTTGAAATAGCTCAGTCAGCCACTTGGAAACATCCACAATGGCTGCACCCTCAGGACAGCCACCAGCCATCCACAGGTCTACCTGCCCCCTTCCTCACTTTTATGCCTTCTGGTCGTCAGGCACCAGTGCAGTCTTTGCCCATGCAGCCTTGGTGAGCAGAGCTAATTCTTAGGCTGCTATTGGGGAATATTCAAAAGGTCTGTGCCTCAGGACAGTCAGCAATCTGCAGTTCCATTTGTCTCCTTACTCACTGTTTCATTCAGGTTTTTCTACTAGTTGGTATTTAACCCACTTTTTTATCCTTCCCTTCAAAACTCAGGGTTCCAGGATCATCTTCTATATCAGTTTCAGTTGGTTTCTCATTGCTTTGTTGCAGCAGGTCTGCATAGCTTTTCTGCCTATTCTGCCATCTTGCCAGAACTCCTATTCATAAGGTTTTTAGTGGCCAATTTTTACAGAAGTGCATGGTCCATCTTTCTTTTCAGTCTGCTATGTCCAGCAAAACCACACAGGTCACAAAAT
Source organism: Orycteropus afer afer (assembly GCF_000298275.1). Lineage (NCBI taxonomy): Eukaryota > Metazoa > Chordata > Mammalia > Tubulidentata > Orycteropodidae > Orycteropus > Orycteropus afer. Next base: position 7,058,670 of record NW_006921704.1, on the reverse strand, counting down.
GAAGTGACATGAAAGGATTAATGGTTTTATTTTTATAAAGGAATGGGTGCCAGGTGGATGCTCTGTGTATATTGTGAGAATGACTCCTGATGCATCCACTCTGCTTTATTTATACATAAGCATACAATTACATCATTATCCTTGATATTTCTTTAAAACAATCAAGTATTCAATCAAATATTCTTCTACAGTAAAATAAAATATTCTTCTACAGTAAAATCAAATATTTCCTTATGATAATCAGTTATTAATTAAAAATTAAAATTTTACTCTTTCCCATACTCAAAGGCATTTTCCCATGTCCAAATGTATTGGATAATTAATTAGGTTAACATCTCTTGCAGGATTAGCAAATAATCACTAAGATACATCATTCTAAAACATAATATAATTGTTAAGGTACTTAATTCTAAAGAGTGGTTTCTAAGGTATACTATTCTTAAGGCAAAACATTATTCCAGGGAAACAGGTTAGCAATCATTCTGCTGGGGCAATGTTCCATCCCAGGAACACAAAGCTGAAGCCAAGCATTTAACCATAAGAGAGGCCTTGCCATTCCTAAAGCAAACATTCAACCACAAGAGAGGCCTTGCCCTCTCTTAAGTGTAATTAGAACATGTGCCTAGCAATCATGTTCTTTTGGGCATCATTTTATTGGTCTTCAACATCAGTCTGTCTTAGTCTGCTAACTCTGCTGAAACCTGTCCACCATGGTGACCCTGTTCATATTTGAAACACAGATGGCATGTGTTCCAGCATTATAGAAACGTGCAATGTACCACAGTACAACAAACTGACAAATAAGTGGTGGGTCATTTTGATACCTCTCTTCAATACGCTATAATTTTTTCTTTGTCTTTTTTTTCCTTCTACTCTTCAGGGAAGTTCATTTTCGAAACCAACTTTCAATTTTCTATGCCTGCTGTCATTTTTAAGAGCTCTTTAGTATTCTCTAAAAGCTCCTTTCTCTCTCTTTTTTTTTTTTTTATGGAGGAATTTTTTCTTATAGCTCTTTGAAGAAATTAAATTTTGATTTTCAAGGATTTTGAAGAAATTAAATTTTGATTTTCCTTACTTGTCTTTGTTCCCTTCAAGTTTGTTATGCCTTTTTAAAATTTTTGGCCTCTGAATGTTACGCTAGAATCTACCTCAAGTGTTTGGTGATTATTGGCTGCTGATTATTAACCCTGAGTGAAACAGTGAAATACTAATATGAAGTTTTTTGGATATAGGAAGGCTAATCAGGGCATAATCTGTAGCATTAGTAGGTACCAATGCAATATGTCAGTACCCTTATTTCTTTCACATGAGTCAAATTCGGCAAATAAGAATTCTCTACTCTCTTGCCCTAAGATGGGGTGGCAGCTTTCTGGGAGCCTATTTGTGATAATTCAGGTTATATGTCAACTTGGCTGGGCCTGGTTTTGAGTGGCTGGGCAGCTGGTGGTAGTTATTCCCCACGATGAGATTGGCAATCAACTCCATGGTGGAATCTGCCATGAGCAGCTGAGTAGCTGCTTTAGGGATGTGGTCCACTTCCCATATATAAGGAGAAGCTTTGGGAATGGTCTCTAGATTTTGGTGCACTTCAATCCTGTATGTAGCTGAGTTGTTATTCCACAGCCTACCATGTTGTCTGCCAATCTTGGGACTGTTGAAGGGACTTGAAACAATGGCCTGCCATGTGGTTTGGTAACATCATGACTGTGCTATTTTATTTGTTGACCTTGGGCTTGTTAGCCTCAGCACCCAGCAGCTTCCTGAGTGAAGAGATGCCTCTAGCTTCAGTGGGCTGGGAGCAAGAGGCATAGCTAAACTCCAAGGTTGAGGGGTTTTCACCCAGCCCCTAAAGCCTGGCACTTTGAACTTGGACTTCTAGCCTACAAAACTGTAAGAGAATAAACTCCTCTTTGTTTAAGCCATCCCATTTGTGGTATATTTCTGTCAGAGTGGCACTAGTTAACCAAAACACTGCTGTAGGAAGATTGCTTGAGTTATTGATGTTTAGAATATACATGGAGGCCAGGTTTTCACTACAGTATGACATCCTTATTTTTAATCATTTATTAAAAGGAAAACAAACAAACTTCCATTGAGTCAATTCTAACTTGTTGTGACCCTATTGGACAAAGAACTACCCCAACTGGCTTTCCAAGGCTATAAATCTTAACAGAAGCAGACCCCCTTGTCTTTCTCCTACAGAGAGCTGGTGGGTTCAAACTATGGACCTTTCGGTTAGCATCCCAATGCTTTAACCACAGAGGCATGAGTGTTCCTTAACTGTGGCCCCAAAACTTAGCTCTCTCATTCAAACTCCATTTCTCTTGGATGAGGAATATAGATGATTGTCTCTCAAAATCATGATCATTGAAGGTGGGAGACAACCCAGGATGGTCTATATACCCTTATAAAAAAAGTCAATCATTTTATTTTCACCTTTAACTTCACCCCCAAAAGTATGGCATGCATCTCATTCTTAAGTTTTCCCAAAGTTCTGTAACATGGAAAAATTTGCTTCCTCCTAGTACTTAGTTCTCAGTCCTTTCCAACTCTCTAAGTTTATCTCTATTCAACCATTTGCTTTCTTGAGTCATCTGATCCTTTATGGTCTTTCTCACAGGTTTCTGGAGGGAGCAAAGATTAACTCATGTTCAATCTGCCTCGTATTGTCAATTGCTAAGCATTATTTACTTTAAAAATATCAAATAAAGAAAATGGATTGTACACGGTATCAGAGACAGCTTTGTAAATTTGGACTTTACACGAGAATAGCTCCATGTTTTCTGTCAAAATGTGTTTTGAAGTGATCTACTTTAATGTGAAAGTAATGTTTATACATTGATGTTATCTAAATCAGTGTAGATTTTCGGTAGTCTTCAGTACTCATCATGACTAAGAGAAGACATGGCTTGATGGCTTGTGTATTTCAGATTCATTTGATAATTTAAAACTGCCAAAGGATAATGGAATTTGGGGAACATTTGTAATTATAAAATTAATATCAGTTAGAAAAAAAATGCATTTTTTCTATTAATTGCTATTACATTCCCAAAATTGTTCCTTCCATTTCCTTCTACTTTTGCTACATTCTTTTCAAATTCTCTTCCATCTTTTTCCTTGATACCCTACTTTTAAAATATATCCTTATTATACTTAATATGTTATATATGCTTACATCATCCTTGTATGTTTCTTTCTTCTTTTCTTTTCTGAATTCATCACCATTATGAGCTGCCAATTCCTTTAACTATATAAACAATATTCACCTAATTTGAAATATCTTTCCTCTAATTTAAAGTATGTTTTTTTTTTTAAATATTATTTCTGATTTTCATCTTTTCAAAACTGTAGTTCTTTAATAATCTTTACACATGTACTTGAAGGTAAGGTTTTTCATAAACACGGTGGTTCCATTGTTTCAAACTAAAATAAGAAGTTTAACTTGCTTTCAGAAAGGCTCTTTAATAAAACTATGTCATTAAAAATATTAATCTTTTCTTTTTTTAAATGAATTGAGATTTTTCTACTTTTAAAATTTCCTTTTCATTCTATATTCTTTATTTCCAAAAATGTGGAATTCAACAAAAAGGGAGAGTGTGAATGTGAAAATATTTATTTTACATTATCTTGACTATTTCAAAATTATGAAATCAATTTCTTCAAAATAATATTTGTTTCTTCTTACTAGAAAGAAATACTATAAAAGAAATAAAAATAGTTTTAGCAATGTTTACAGAAATAATTTTCAAGTTGGCATTACAACATACTCGGTTTTGGAAATGCATAAAACATATGTTGTAACTGCAATTGTTGAGTGGATGATAATTTCAACTGAAAGTGTAACTGTGAAGAATAACAGAAATCTAGATAGAAGAAAATATTCAATAGCGTTGAAATCATGACTTTGGTCTTAACAGAACTGGTACAACTCCTGTTTTAGCATTGCAGTTTAACTCATGTTACTTTAGTTCACTGGGCCTCAGGTTTCATGGACAGTAAAATAAGGATTTGCAACCAAATACGACTGTGAAGATTAAACAAACTTCCGTACACTGAGTATTTAACATAGTACCTGGCACATAGTGAGCATTCAAAGAATGGTTGCAAATGTTACTGTCAAGCCATTCAAATATACTTGATCAAAATGACTGAAACTGTACATATCACAGATAAAATTAATTCAAATCAATACCAAAATTAATAGATTTGCAGATATTCATACTTTGGGAAAATGAAAATAACTAAACACGTGAAGTGACACACTAAATTGTTAATATCTCTAGATAAACCATAACTGAAAATGGTTTATTTTGTGGAGAGGCATACTCTCATGTTAAAGTTAAAATACATTTTCAAAATGTATATTAATTTGGTCACTAGCATAGCCTTCTTTGCAGTATACTCAGAAGGACCCTTATTCAACAAATATTCTTTGATTGCCTATTATGTGCCTGACTGTGTTTACCTACTATGTGAAAAGAAATACCCCTCTTTTTATGCTCTGAATACTTTCTTTTCTGCAGACATTTCCACTGGGCCTAGGAGATGGGCAATTCTATACATGGACAAATGGTTTGAGAAGAAAGGACTGGCATGACTATGAAATCATTCAGAAAGAGGCTTTGCGTTCAGGTATGAAGTTCAGTGTAAGCCAAACAACTATTTTCTTTCCTTCAGTATTTTCATTGATACTTAGAGAATCTCTAACTAGTTTTTCTTTTGTACACAATGACGTGTGTCTCCTGGGGATATTGGAGGTCAACACTGAACAGAAACAAAACAACTTTAAATTTCAAATAGAAAACAAATACTGAATAAGCTTTATAATATTTGCCACCAAAAGGTCATTGCAATTTTAGAAATTGAGAATACCTTATATTTCTAAATTTATTTCAATAAATTCTGGGATTATCTTGGGATTTATCAGTGATACATGGAACCATCAACATGTATCTAGAGCTAGCCTCATTCATTAGGGCTTCCAAAACCAAAACCAAAACCAAACTCACTACTGTAGAATTGATTCAACTCATAGCAACCCCTGCTTGGGTTTCTGAGGCAGTATCTGTGTGGAAGTAGATTGCCCAATCTTCCTTCTGAGGAGTGGCTGGT
>NW_006921704.1:7051067-7052613 GCF_000298275.1 Orycteropus afer afer | reverse complement strand
ATATATATATATATATAAACAAACTCACTGCTGTCTAGTCAGAACAGACTTATAGTGACCCCTCCTTAGGAGGTATCACTACAGAAGTAGTTTGCCCAACCTTCTTTCTGAGGATTGGCTGGTGGGTTTGAAAAGCCAGACTTCTGGTTAGCAGTCAAATGTCTTTGGCACTATGCCACAGAATAAAGAGGTATTATTACCTCTAATTTGAAAAAAAAAAAAAGAGGTATTACAAATTTATTGAATTTATCCAAGTTCAAACAGCTAATATTTTTCACACCTGATTTAAAAGCCTGATCTTACCATACTCCATTACACCAATTGTCTGACATAGAATAAGATTTGGGTGACACAGGTGGTGACAAAGACACATGGGAGAAATAGACCTGGGTTCAAATACTAATCTTCTATACATGATCTAAGTGGCAAATCAATTAATCTTCCTGATAGTGAACTTTGGAGAATTATTGTAAAGATTAAATATTGTATACCTAAAGTAATTAGACATTTACTTGGACATTTCCTGAACTTAGTGTTTATTCTCTTCCGTTTCTCTGTAGTTTTTACACCTATGTGTTTATCCCTATCCATACAAAATTGTGCCTGTTTTTTAATTTTATTAAAAAATGTAATCATAGTGTATAACTTGCTTCTTTACTCAAAATTATTTTTCAGATATCTCCATTTCAGTGAGTATAAGTAACTTCTAACTTAGTAATTTTTACTGTTGTGTAATTTTCTACATTTTTCTCTTTATGGATATTTGAGTCATTTCCAGAATTTAGTTGTTATCCATAACGCTAGCATATGTAGCTATGGTAGTATAGCAGTTAAAGCATTTGACTAATAACTGAAAGGTTAATGGTTCAAACCCACCAGTTGCTCCATGGAAGAAAGATGAGACAGTCAGATCCATAAAGATTTAAAGCCTTGGAACCCCAATGGGGGTCATCATGAGTCATAATCAACAAGACGGCAGTGAGTTTTTTTTCTATAATGCTACCATAAATATTCTTGAACATGTTTCCAGAATGGAGGCATGATTTTCTTAGGGTGCATGTTTAATAATAAAATTTGTATGTCTGGACAATGTATAATTCAAATCTATTGGGTCTTGATGAACTATTTTCCTAAGCTGAAATTCATATTTCAGTCCTAATGACAATGGATATATTTTTCATTTCTCTACATCTTTAACAACACTCGATAATGTTTGACTTTTTACACTTTCCCAATTTAATAGATATGAAATAAATTTTTGTTGTCACTTAAACTTTTATTTTTCTAATCTGTAATGAGATTGATCTCTTTTTTTATGCTTATGGACAGTTGTGTTTCCTTTTTGGGAAAATTCCTACTCATTTCTATTGCCAATTTTTGAATTCTATTTTTTTTTTAATCTTCGTTATTGATCCAGAGGGTGCTCTCAATTAATTTTGTATAATAATTAAAAAAAAAAAAAATCCCTCACTGCTGTCAAGTCAGGTTCAACTCATAGTGACCCCTCCTTGGTTTCCCAGGTGGTATCACTACAGAAGTAGATTGC
>NW_006921704.1:7046310-7049264 GCF_000298275.1 Orycteropus afer afer | reverse complement strand
GATATCATAGCTGTTGTCAGATGGATCTTGGCTCAAGGCAGGGAATACCAGAAAGATGTTTACTTGTGTTTTATTGACTATGCAATATATTTAGTGACTAGAAATTTTTAATTTGAATGTAGTCAAATTGATACATTATTTCTTTTTAAGTGTTGGTCATACTGAAGTTTTATTTTGTTTTTGAAATGTTTGACAATTTTACCTTTTACATTTAGGTCTTAAATCTACATGGTCTTCATTTGTATATGGTTCAAGGTAGCGATCCAATTTTAGTTAGTTTTTATCCATCTAAATAATCAATACTCAGCTTCATTTACTGGAATAATTTTTTTTTTGTCCGTTGTTCTGAAATATTGACCCTTTATAAACCAAGTTACCAAGTTTCCATATTTATATGTTCTCTTTCTGGGTTCCCAATTCTGTATTGTGAGTGTATATTCCTAAGCTAATGCTACAATGTTTTATGTACTTTAGCTTTATAACAATTTTCGATACCTGGTCAAGTTTATCATACTTTCTTGCTCTTTTTGTAAATGTATTTCCATTCTTAGCTGCTGCGTCCACCAAAACCACACAGGTTACAAAATGAAGCAACACAAAAGGATTAATGGTTTTGCTTTATTATTATTTAAAGAGAACGGGGGCCAGGCGGACGCGAGAGTGACCCCTGATGTCTTTGTTCTACTTTATTTATATGTTTGTACATGATTACATCATTAGTCTTAGAATCCATACAATCATCTTATTCTCTACAGAGCTAAAGTTTTACTCCTCTACGTGCTCAAGGTGGTCATTAAAACAATCACACAAGTCTTCTCAGGAATAAAGAGTATAAAAAGATAAATGTTTACTAGGACATAGTGATGTAAAGCATGAAACATCCCAATAAGATTAAAAATATGGAGAATAACATCTAAGTTTAATACTTCGATGTTTTGCCAATTAAGTATTTAACAGTGAGAGAGACCTTGCCATCTCTTAAAGCAACATTCAACCACAGAGAGGGCTTGCCATCTTTAGAAGCAAACACTCAATCACAAAAGAGGCCTTGTCATCTCTTCACTGTAATTAGAACATGTGCCTTGCAATCATGTTCTTTTGGGGGTCTTTTTCTTGGTCCCCAACATTTAGCATTACAACTTCAGATTATACTTTAGAATATGCCCATAACCATATGCAAGTTTGGCAGATGACATTTCTACATATGTATTTGTATGTGCCATGAGAATGTCCATAAAAATAGAACTACAGGGGGCAAAGTTAAGACAACTTCTTAGCCACAGCCAAAACCCTGAGGGAGTGACTTTTTGGGCCTGTGGGCTTGAGACCATGGCCACAGGACATATCAAGTTTAATTGGCATAACATGTTACACAAAACCATTGTTGTATATCCTACTTTGGTGAGCAGAGACTGAGGTCTTAAAAGCTTGCAGTTGGCCATCTAGATGCAACAGTTGGTGTCTCCTCATCTGCAACAGAGAAGAATGAAGAAAGCCAAAGACACATGATGACAATATGTCCAAGGGACTATGGGATCATGAGAACATCAGCTTACATGACCCTGAGACCACAAGAACTAGATGGTACTTGTCTATGAAAGGGATCAGTGTAACAGATCCTAGATAGAGTGGGAGATAAATGTGGAATAAAACTGAAAATCATAAGAAAGATCAGGCTTACCAGTCTGATAGAGAGTGGTGAAATCACTGAGACTGTGGCCTTTAGTCATCCTTCAAGTCTGGAATTGAACTTACTCCTGTGGCTTCTAGCCAAACAATAGACAGTCATATAAGATGAACATTTACACCAGTTAATGTTACACTCCTTAGCACATGTAGTCAGGGGAGACGAAAAGGGCAGCATTTGCACAAGGAGATAGCTCAGAGGGCAGGGATGCACAGAAAAAGAAAAAAAAAAAAAAAATTTAGATTCAGCTTGTCAGAGTTTACATAGACATAAACAGAAACACACACACACAATGTATCATTTTGGAATTGTATTAAATATATTCACAAAATAGGAAATATTGAAAATTTTTCAAATATGGAGTCATCCATTCCATGGTTTATCATTATGTTTATTTGTCACATCTTTAGAAATAGGTTTATAGTTCTATTCTCATGCTTTTTTTTTTTTGTTTTATTCTTAGAAAATTACTACCATGTGGATTTTATAAATATTATTGATTTTTATTAAAGTTCCAAATTGTTTTAAAGTACTATATAGAAATATTAACTTTTTCATTATTAATATCATTTTTTTAATTTCCTTTTCTGTTTTTGTTGTAACTTTTTATTGTGATTGGGGTGAAAGTTTACAGAACGTATTGATTTTCTATTCAATTCACGTATATTTTGATTCATGTCATTGATTGCAGTTCCCACAATGTAATAGCACTCTTCCTACTTTCTTCTTTACTGTTTTCATTTGTCCTTCTTTCTTATCCCTTCCTGCCTTCTGAGCTTTATCCCTGAGCATATGCTGCCCTTCTGATCTCATATGAATAGTTATTCTAAGGAGTACATACTTCCATGCTATTACTGTTCACTTTACAGGCTTGTGCATTGTTTAGCTGAAATTTGAGCCATAGGGGTAAGTTTGGTTCCAGGTTTGAAGGGTGTCTAAGACCATACTTTCAGGGGTTCTACCAGTATTTATCAAACCAATAAGCTTAGTCTTTTTTATTATGTTGAGTTTTGTTCTATATTTTCCTCCTACTCCATCCAGGATTTTGTATTGTGATCCTGTTCAGAGCAATTGGCAGTGGTAGCCAGGCACCATCTAGTTCTTGTCTCATGGTCATGAAGGTTGAGATTCTTGTGACCCATTAATTCTTTGCACTAATTGTTTCCATACATAAGTGATTTTCTTTACTCTTTTTTTTTGCTCTGGACATGGAGAGACAAATAGTTGCATCTTAGATGGCCACTTGCAAGCTTTTAAGACCCCAGTC
>NW_006921704.1:7044004-7046210 GCF_000298275.1 Orycteropus afer afer | reverse complement strand
TATATATATATATATATAGAGAGAGAGAGAGAGAGAGAGAGAGAGAGAGAGAGAGAGAGAAATTGATCTTAGGAAAATGGATCACACACTTATAGAAGCTGGCAAGTCCAAAGTTCGTGGATCAAATGGCAAGCTGGAGGCTTTTCCTGACTCACTCAGCTGCAGGGGCTGAGGAGCTCAGGGTTGGCAGGCAGTACACTGGCTGTTGACTCCAAAGAACGACGAATCCAAGCTCTCCAGGCCAAATGGTGGATTGTTCTCTCACGGACAGTTGTAGACAGCACAACAGAATCCTGATCAACAGAAGAGTGTCTCTTTTCCCAGGATGTCCATAAATATGCTGGAAGCAGGCCACAGCCCTAGGGAAATTCCCTTTCAACAAATTGGCTGCTCAAAACATAATCATCTGATCCCATCATGGGAATAACCACATCACAACTGCTTAAACCACACAGAATTGTGGTCCAGCCAAGCTGACACACAGCTCCAAATATGACACCAGTCAACCTTGATGTCCCTCAAAATGGTTCTGAGCCCCAGGCCCAGCAACTCATTCCCTCAAGGTGTTTGGTTATGGCTAAGAAGCTTTTAAAACCTTGCCTCCCGTATGTTCTACTATATTCATAGATATATTTTCAGCACATATAAATACATATGTCATGTGGAAATATCTCACAAGTGTAGCCCCCAATTACGTTTTCATGCCTATTCAACCTATGTGTCTATTAATGTATTGACTTGTAGATTATTGTTATTCCTGTTATTGGTGGATTATGTAATATTTACCTTTCTTGTCTTTCACTTTTGTGCTACTCCCAGTGTCTTTCTTTGGTTTAATCATTTTGTGCTGACCTCCTCCTTATTATGTATTGTCTTTCCCTTTACCCAAGTTAACATGTGTCTACTCTCTCTTCCACTACCAGTCCTGGTATCCTTCAAATAGTGTTTCTGTCTGTGAGTAAACCTTTTCTTGGCTTTTTATAGTAGTGGTCTCACAGAATATTTATTCTGTTGTGATTGACTAATTTCACCCACCATAATGTCCTTTAGGTTCATCCAAATTATGAGGTGTTTGCAGATTCAGTTATTCCTTAACTTTGCAAACTATTCCATTGTGTGTATATGCCATAGTTTGTTTATCTGTCCTTCCATTGATGGGCATTTAGGTTATAGCCATCTTTTAACTATTATGAATAATGTTGTTGTGAACATGGGTGTTTATATATATGTTTGTATCATGTCTCTTATTTTTCAAGGTTATATACCCAGTAGTGAGATCACTGGATCGTATGGTATTTACATTTCCAACTTCTTTAGGAAGTGCCATACCATTTTTCACACAGTGGTTGTACCATTTTACAGTTCCACCAGCAGTGTATGAGAGTTCCAGTCTCTCCACATCCTTACCAGCATTTGTTGTTTTCTCAACTTTGCTCTTTGTACTGGGGTGAGAGGATACATCAGAGTTGTTTTGATTTGTGTCACTCTAGTGGCTAATGATCATGAATATTTTTCATGAGTTTGTTGGCCGCCTGAATATCCTCTTTGGTAAAGTGTATTTATGTCTTCTGCCCATTTTTGAACTGGATTGTCTTTTTGTTGTTGAGATGTGGGAGTTTTCTATAAGGTTTAGAGATAAGTCCTTTGTCAGATATGTCATTGCCAAATAATTTTTCCCAATCTGTAGATTCTCTTTTCACTCTTTTGGAGAAGCCTTTGGAAGTGCATAAAAATTTAACTTTTAGGAAGTCTCATTCATCTAGTTTATTTTCTGCTGTTTGTGCATTTTGGGTTATGCATGATAGTCTATTCATGTAATATATGAAGGTCCCTAAATTTGTCCCTAGTTTTTCCTTGAAGAACTTTATAGTTTTAGATTTGACATTTAAGTCTTTGATCCATCTGAAGTTAGTTTTTGTGTATGGAGTGAAGTACAGATGTTGTTTCAAATAGATATCCAGTTTTGCCAGCACCATTTATTAAACAGAAAATCTCTTCTCCAATTAATGGATTTCAGTCCTTTGTCAAAGATCAGCTGACCATAGGTTGATAGATCTATTTCTGGGTTCTCGATTCTATTCCATTGGTCTATGTGTCTGTCCTTGTACCAATACCAGGCAGTTTTGACTACTGTGGCTGTATAGTAGGTTTTGAGATCTAGCAGTGTGAGACCTCCTACTTTGTTCTTCTTCTTCAATACTGCTTT
>NW_006921704.1:7029680-7038327 GCF_000298275.1 Orycteropus afer afer | reverse complement strand
CAGGCGCACCTCAGTCCTCAAGGAGATATCCTTGCTCCTCAGCACTTGAAACAGTTCCTTCGCAGTTGACTTTCCCAATGCTACATGTCATCTAATGTCCTGACTGCTGCTTCCGTTGACATCGATTGTAGAACCAAGCATTTTATTTATTACCCAGTCATTTTTAAGAAGAGTGTTGTTCAGTTTCCATGTGTTTACTCTTTTTCTGTTGATTGTCCTCTTGTTGATTTCTAATTGCATTGCTTTGTGATCTGAGAAGATGCTTGGCTGTATTTTGATGTTTCTAAATTTATTAAGGCTTGCTTTATGGGCTAACATGAGGTCTATCATGGAGAATGTTCCATCTGCACTAGAAAAGAATATATATTTTACTGTTGTTGGGTGAAGTGCCATGTAGATAGATATATATAAGGTCAAGTTGGTGGAATGTATTGTTTAGTTCTTCTGCATCTTTGTTGAGTTTTTCCAGTTGTTCTTTCATTGAAAGTGATGTATTAAAATCTCCTACTATGACTGTAGAGTCATCTATCTGTCTTTTCAATAATGTTAAAATCTGATTTATGTATTTTGGTCTTCTTTCATTGAGTCCATAGATATTTTTTATGGTTATATCTTCTTTTTTGATTGATCTTTTAATCATTATATAATGTCCTGCCTTGTCCCTTATGGTGGTTTTTGTCTTAAAGTTAATTTTATGAGAAATTAATATTGTCACTCCTGCTTTTTTTTTTTTTGGTTGTCATTTGCTTGATATATCTTTTTCCAACCTTTCATTTTTAGTCTATTTTTGTCTTTGTTTCTAAGATGTGTCTCATGTAGCAGCATAGTGATAGGTTATGTTTTCTTATTCTGTCTGCAACTCTCCATCTCTTGAGTGGTGTTTTTAATCCATTGGCATTCAGTGTAATTATCGACAAGTATGAATTGGTTGTTGTCATTCTGTGTTTTTTCATGGTGTTCCTGGTTTCTGTTTCACACAATTTTTCATGCTGAGCTCATTTTGTTTATGAATCATGTTATCACTTCTTTCCTTGCTATTGTTTTAGTATTTGCTAAATATTTGTGATTGTCCCCTTTTTTATTGTGATGTGAAGCTTTATCATTTTTCTTTGTGGTTACCCTATGATTTATAATATTCTCCCTGAGTTTAGAGCAGTCTATTTTATCTTGCAACTCTCTTGACTTCCTCACCATTTATAAGTTCTGTAACTGCACTATTTTTCCTCTCTTTTTGGTTTGTAGTTGTCTTCATTTGCCAATTGATGTCTCTGGCTCCCTCTTTACAATCTTGTAAGCTTATTTCACTTTGGATACTTCCATAGCTATGTTGGTTTCTGGGTTATGTCATCTTGTGTATTTATGGTCAGTTGTCGTTTACTATATCATTGGTTCTCTTTCCAAAGGACTCCCTTTGACATCTCTTGTAAGGTTGGTATGGTTTTAACAAATTCCTTTAATTTCTGCTTATCTAGAATTGTCCTAATTTCACCATCACATTTTACAGACAATTTTGCTGGGTATATAATTCTTGCTTGGAAAATTTTCTCTTTCAGGGTTTTATATATACCATCTCATTGCCTTCTCACTTGCATGGTTTCTGCTGAGAAATCAGAGTTTTTCTTACTGCTTGTCCTTTGTAGGTAACTTTTTGTTTTTCCTGTGCTGCATTCAGGATTCTTTCTTTGTCTTTGGTTTTGATGAATTTGATGATGATATGTTTTGATGATTTTCTTTTGGAGTCTATCCTGTTTGGGGTTCGTTAGACTTCCTGAATAGATATATTTTCATCTTTCATCAGATCAAGGAAGTTTTCTTCCAAAATATCTTGGACAATTTTGTCACTGGTTTTATTTTTCTCTTCTTGTTCTGGAATTCCAGTGACATGTAGGTTATTCCTTTTGATGGTATCCTACATGAACTTTAGGCTTTCTTCATTTTGTTTTGATGTTTTTTTCTGAGTGATCCCTTTCTAAAGAAATATTCAGGTATTTGTCTTCAATCTCATTAATTCTGTCTTCCATTGATTCAATTCTATTCCTTTCCCCCTTCAATGTGTTATCTATTTCTGAAAATTTAGTATTAATCTTCTGGATTTCTATCTGTAGGTGTTTTTTTTTTTTTTTAAATAATTTCTAATTTTTCATTTATTTTGTCAGTTTCTTCTTGTATTTTCTTCTAAAATTGTTCTAGGATTCTGTCATTGTTCCTTAATTTATTCAGTGTTTTCTTGGATCTGTCTCTCAATCCATTGAAGGTACCTAAATATAACTTTTTTGAATTCCTTATCAAGCAGTTTCAATTGTGCTTCTTCCCCAGGAATGTCTTCTGGGTCTGTATCCTACTCCCTTTTTCTTTATTTTATTTTACTTATTTTGCTTATTTGTGAGGCCTGTGATGGTCTGTTGTCTCCAAGACATTGTTACTTTGTTGTACTTATATTTAATTGGTTATTGTATGTTGGAGTGATTCTCCCAAGATTTTAATTTTCTTCAGGTTTTTTACATGTATCTGAGTAAGTAGGGTACTGTGTTCCTTTGTTCACTAGTGAGAAGCCCTTATGCAATCACCACCTGTCTTGTAGTGGGTGTGATAGAGAATTAGAGAGGCTGCACAGGTCTCCATTAACTGTAGTGATCAGTTAAGGGTGAATCAGGCTCTTATTGATGGTCATGTATTGTTGGCCAGTTGGTGCAGAAGGAAATGGTGGCTCTTACTCAGTAAGTGGAGCTGCAGGAGGTGTTAGTGTGGTTGGGTTATATGGGTGCAGTTGCTGTCTCTCACTTAGTTAGACAAAAACAATTAAAAAATGCATAAAAAAAAGAAAGAAGATAAAAAACACACACTGCATAAACATACAGGAGCAAACACAAAAAAAAAAAAGAGGGAAAAAAGGGGGGATGGGGGAAGGAAGGCAATAAATGAGAGAAAAGCTTTTTAAAAAATACTTTGAAAAACAAAAGAAATATGAACAGAAAAAGGGTAGGACATGCAATATCAGAAGAGTGGAGAATAAGAGAAAAGAGGTAGAGTAGGAGAATAATGAAGAAAATAACATGAAAAATGCAAAAAAAAAAAAAAAAAAGGAATGGGGAGATCCAAAAGAAAGAATAAAATGGGAACCAAGAAAAGAGAAGAGAGAAAAAACCAAAAACTAGAACCTGGGAAGGTAAGAAGAAAGAATAATAATAAAAAGGACAAAAATAATGATTGTGAAACAGACAAAGACAACCTGAAAAGAAGAAAAAAATCTGGGTGGGGCAGAGCAGGACACTCAGGTTCCATCAAAGCACACAGATTGGGATGGAATTCTTGCTGACCCAGAATGTGGGTGTTAGTAAAGGATGGCTGCACCTCTGTTCACCAAGAAGATGTGGGGTATAAGAGTTAACAAGGGGAATATATCACCTTTACAGTCCTCAGTTTCCGGTATGTCCTTGCAGTCCCTGGCAATTGGAGCCTATTCTTAGGTCCCTGGAATCTGACAGAACACTGTCGCTTTAAATATCCAAAAGGGTCAAACCTGCTTATAAAAATTAAAAATGGCTATGCCCTCTAGACAACCAAAAGTCCACAGCTCAGCCCATCTCCCTTTTCACTGCTTCCCCTTTTATTCACCAGCTACCAGTGCAGTCCTCTGTGCAGCCCTTGGCTTTGTTGTTGTTGTTATGTGCTGTTGAGTCTGACCCAACTCATAGTGATCCCTCCTTGGGTTTCCGAGATAGTATCACTATGGAAGTAGATTGCCCAACCTTCCTTCCGAGGAGTGGCAGGTAGGTTTGAATCACCAGCCTTCTGGTTAGCAGTCAAGTGCCTTAAGCACTATGCTACCAGAGCCCCTGGCTAGCAGGGTTAATTCTTAGGTCCTAAAACCACTTGCCAATATCCAATCTATCTGTGCCATCAGGATCACTGACAGACTGCAACTGTGTGTGTCTCTTTTTTCATTGTTTTTATGCAGATTCTTCTACTAGTTGGAGTTTAGTCCACATCTGTATCTTTTCTTTCAAAATTCAGAGCACCAGCATTGTGCTCTGTATCTGTGTTAATTGGTTTCTCTTTTCTGTTTTGGAGAGGATCTGTGTAGTTTGTCCGCCTATTCTGCCAACTTACTAGAACTCCTCCATGCTCTAGAAAATAGTCTCTTGTCTGATATGTCACTGCCATAAATTTTATCCTGGTCCATAGTTTTTTGTTTTGTTTTGTTTTTTTAATTCTTTCAATGAATTTTTTTGATGCACATATATTAATTTGAATATAAGAGGTTTTCTAAACACTCCAAATATTATTTACCTGTAAGTTCTGGTACCATAGTGCCTAAGGCACTTGACTGCTAACCAGAAGGCTGGCGGTTCAAACCCACCAGCCACTCCTCAGAAGGAAGATGGGGCAATCTACTTCTGTAGTGATACTGCCTCGGAAACCCAAGGAGGGGTCACTATGAGTTGGATCTGACTCGACAGTACATAACAACACAACAACAAGTTCCTTTGGATTTGTATCATACACCCTCATAACATGTGCAAGATACGAAAGAATTTTCAATTTTTCTTTCCATTCTAGGCTTTATACTTTTCAATTATTTTTTCCCTGTTAGTTCATTGCTGGGAACTCAAGTGTAAATGTTGACTCTAGGTGTTTTGGTTACTAGTGCCACCCTAACAGAAATACCACAAATGGAATGCCCTTAACAAACAGGAGTTTATTCTCTCACAGTTTGGAGGCTTTAAGTCCAAGTTCAAAGTGCCAGGCTCTAGGGACTGTGTGAAAGCCCCTCAGCCTTGATCTTCAGCTCTGCCTCTTGGTCCTGGCCCACTGAAGCTAGAGGCATCTCTTCACTCAGGCAGTTGCTGACTGCTGAGGCTAACAAGCCCAAGGTCAACAAATAAAATGACACAGTCCCGATGTTACAAAGGCACATGGAAGGCCATTAACTCAAGTCCATTGTGAGTCCCAAAGTCAGCAGAGCATGGCAGGCTGCTGAACAACAAGATGACTACATGTAGGGTCCAAGCATGCTATATGCTAGAGACCATTCTCAAAGCTGTTTCTTATGTACAGGAAGCAATCCACATACCCAAAGCAACTACTTAGCTGATCGAATAGATTCTACCATGGAGTTAATTACAAATCTCACCATGGGGAATAACTACATTCAGCTGCCTAGCTGCTCAATCAGGCCCAGCCAAGTTGACACACAGACGTAACCATCACAATTCTACCCCTTGTCAACTTGGCACCAGTACAGATCTTCAATAGGCAGTTTCTGTACAGATCTCTTCACTAGGGGACTCCAGTCCTCTAGTTCCTGAGTGCCGACCTCACTCCCTTGGTCTGGCAGGCCCTGTTTCTCTCCCTCTTGGACATGGCAGCCCTGCCCCCTCACTCTTGGGCACCAGCTTGACTCCATCCCACTAGCTCACATGAAAGAGCAACCCCACACTCCAGAACCAAGTTGGTGAAGGTCTGGGTCTTTGAAACGTAGGGGTCTGTGGTGGTTTTTCCCCCAAAGGCCATGGTCCTACCCATGAAGATAAGCCAGCTCTGCTTCCCTTTTTCTTGGTCTCTCCACTTCTGCCAATTAATATCCAAGGGCAACCCACTCTGCCAGGAATCTTCCTGCCCAAAGGACACTCAGCTTTCTTGTGCCATGGGCTGGCCAACCTAGTAATCCATCTCATGCTGGTCTCTTCTACCAATTAATGCCCAAAAGCAACCCACTCTGCCAGGAAGCTGCCTACCCAGTGGAATCCAGCTTTCTCCTCTGTGAGTTGCTAAGCCTGTTGCTGTTTAATGCCAGCCTTTGGGCTCTGCTTCTGCCATCTCTCATGCCATATGCCAGGGTCTCTCTGCCAGAGTCTCGGGTCAAGGATGCACTCCACTCCTGTTTTCACATTTTAGGTATCTGTCAGAGCAGCACCCCACTCTCTCAGTACCATATATTCTTTTGATGCATATATATTAATTTGAATATAGGAGATTTTCTAAACACTCCAAATATCATTCACCTGTTAAGTTCCTTTGGATTTGCATTGCACACCCTCATAACATGTGCAAAATATGAGAAATTTTTCAGTATTTCTTTCCATTCTAGGCTTTATACTTGTCAATTATTTTTGCCCTGTTAGTTCACTTGCTGGGAACTCAAGTGTTGATGTTGACACTAGGAAATAGTGGATCATCTTGACTTGCTATAATTCTAACAATACCAAATTAGATGTTTGCTTTTAAGGTTTTATCTACCTACCTACATACCAACCAAGGAGGTCTGTTGGCATAGTACCTAAGGCACTTGACTGCTAACCAGAAGGCTGGTGGTTCAAACCCACCAGGCACTCCTTGGAAGGGAGATTGGGCAATCTACTTTCATAGTGATGCTGCCTCAGAAACCCAAGGAGGGGTCACTTTGAGTAGGAACTTACTCTACCACAATGAGTTTGATTTTGGTTTTACTTACCTGCCTACCTATGTATCTATATATTAATGTAAATATATTTTCCTATGTGTATTAAGCTTGTGAGATCTAGTTTACTGGGAGGTTGTTGTGAGCTTTATCTTTAAAAATCTAATAAATATACATTTCATCAAAGATTTTTATTTCCTTTTATTGAGAGAGAGGTTAGATACTATTTCTCTTTTAGTCTGTTATTTAAAAAGGACATTATCTCTTAGTTAAATTTCAATAATGTTTAAAAAATATAGTAGCAAAATAGGCAGCATACATTTTGTTAAATAAGTCATTGTTTGTCTTTCCACTGATATTATTAAGTTTATGTTTTGTTTTGGCAATGTTATCTTTCTTTATGGTATATTTAGTAACTTTTTAATTTTGAGAAATACTAAATATGTTTTAAATAATTAGGTGGTATATGGGGGAGGGGAGACAACATGTTTTCATACACTAAAGAGAATAATGAGGAACATAGTGTTTCTATCATTGAGAAGGGAAATTCTATAATATATATAAAGAAAAAAGGAAAAGGTAGCAATTGAAGAATAAATTCTAGGACTTTATGCATAGAATTCTTTTCTTGTTGTCAAGGCCCTTAGAATTAAACTAAATTATAAGAATTATTTAAATTGCTAGAAGAATTGCAACTAATATTCACATAAACTCTAGAGTTTTTCATAGCTCATATGATTATATGTTTCTTTTTTTCTTCGGGTTAGCATTACCCAATCCAATTAACCTTGAGAAGAAGGGTATACAAACCAGAAATACTTCTTCCTGGGAGAAGTAAACTGAATTTTAAAATACAAAGATCTCTACTAATATCAGTTAAATTTGTTCCTTTATCCAATTAATTTTAAAAATTTATCTTTCTCATGAATTGCTACTAACTACTTATACTTTAAAGGTCATATTTTTCCAATATGTTTTCTGTATATAATCTCATTGTGCTAGTTTCATGTTCTTTGAGAACTTAATTGTCACTAGCTTTTATCTTTTAGCACATAAGCTATCCCTCATTGTTGTAATGTATCAAAAATTGATAAATATCCTTTTTTGAATTTTCGCTCAAATTGTCAGTAAACATTGAATGGAAAGAGTTTAAGTATGGATTCCTTTGATACAATATGAAAGACAATGTATAATTTGATATTGATTCATTATTCAACATGCATTGGATTTAATATTTCAAGAAGCTAAAAAGAACCATGTATCTGAGAAGTCTCCTTATATAATTTGTTAAAATGGCCATATGTTTCTAAAATAAAGATAAGATCTGTTTATGGCATGTCCTTTATCTCTTGATCTAATAACCTTAGCTGAGAGGTGAGAAACTAGTTTGGATCATGTTTTTTTAATTAACATATGATTTCTATTATTCTTGTAGCACCTTTTTTAAGTGATACATAACTTAAATTTTGAAGTATTGTGTCCAGAGTGTGTTTGTATGTGTGTATATGCATGCATATGTTTTCTGTAATCATTATCATTATCAATATCACTGAAATGTACTTTTAGAAAGTATTGTTTTGTTTTGTTTTGCAATTTGAAAATTATCCTTTTCCACTTCTCTTTTTATTTAAGTCAAAAGGTTTTTCACTTGTGTTTACTACTGAGTTTTGGATTTCAATGTGAGTGAATTCAAAATAGAAAAGCTATTTGTGAAGGCTGAAATTTATGTTTACCTTTCAAATAGATTATACTCTCATATGTCATGATGAATCCATACATTCCACTCAAAAACTCACCAATCTTATGAAGTTATATCTAACTTTTCACAAATTTCATTTGTCTTACATAATCATACTTATATGTTTGCATATCCAAGGATTTCACTGAGGCTTCTGTCATTTTGTTAATTCACTCATTCAAGAAATGCTTATAAATGCCCCTATGCGTCAAATCCAGGAGCCCTGATGGCACTACAGTTAAATGTTCAGCTTCTAACATAAAAGGTCTGAACCTACGCTGTAGCTCCATGGGCAAAAGACCTGACAATCTGCTTCAGTAAAAACTAAAACACCCATTTCCGTGAATCAATTCTGACTCCTAAGGACCCTATAGGACACAGGATAACTTCTCCGTAGGAAATCCTAGCTTGCTCCATCCATCTTTCTCCTATAGAGAGACCGCAGTGTTCTAACTGCTGACCTTTTTGGTCAGCAGCCAAATGCTTAACCATTAACTTTTTTTTTTTTT
>NW_006921704.1:7022857-7024979 GCF_000298275.1 Orycteropus afer afer | reverse complement strand
TCATTCCCGTTGTTGCTGTTGTTTTAGTATATGCTGAGTATTTGTGCTTGTCCTCTTTTCTATTGTGATGTGAAGGTTTATAATTTTTCTTTGTTTAACCATTAACTTTTAAGGAAACCAAGGATTCTTTCTTTAAAGACTACAACCTAGGAAACTGTGTGAGTAGTAAGTTTATCTCTGTCATAGGGGTCACTGACTGAAAATTAACTCAATGGCACTAAATGACAAGAACAACGTATGTTGAATCATGAAAACCTCATGGGTTGCAAAGTAAAACTGTATGTAGTAGGATTTTCAAGGTTGTGACCTTTTAGCAGCAGATGACAACCTTTTCCCTGAGTTACCTCTGGTTGAGATTGAACTGCCAACCTTTCAGTTAATAATTAAGTACTTAACTAATTGCTACTTTTTAAATTATTATTATTATTATTGTTGTTGTTGTTTCTGTTTTTATGTCAAATAATGTGTCAAGCTCTGGGGGTGGCAGGGGGAGGTCAAAAGAAAGCATAGCTTTTATTTATTTGGAGAAACTTTCACTGTTAAATGACACAAGTACTGTTCTCATCCAAACCATGAATATCTCTTGCCTAAACTATAATAGTAGCCTCCTAATTTATCTCATTTTCCTATAGTCAGTTCTTCAAGTAGCAACTGAAATGATCTCTTACGGATGTAAAATTAGATCATCTCACTACACTACTCAAAAGCCTACAAAGACAGCTCATCATATTCAGAACTAAATCTAAGTCCATTCCATGACCTACAAGTCCCAACATGGTCTATCCTTGACTCAAGTCTCTGACCTTATCTCCTAATGGCCTCTCCATTAACCATATTGGCCTTCTTGTTTTCCCTCATGTATGCCAAATATGTTCAGATTTTTCATTGGCTTTTCCTGCTAACTGGCACACTCTTTATCCATATTTTTGTAAACCTACTCTTCTGTTCATTACAGTTGCCAGATCACATATTAACTGTTTAAGCAAATCTATCAATATAACACATGAATATATATCCCTTTCATTCACTCCATCCCTTTACCCTGGTTAATTTTTCTTTATATTTTTATAGAGATATGTGTTTAAACTTAATGAATTAAAACTTTTATGATGACAAAAAATATAACCACTTCCCAAAGACTGTGAGCTGCAACATTATCTTGAATCATTTGAATTGTTTTTTTTTAATGAGAGTCCTGTATTAAGATGCTGCCACTTGGAAGCTCCACTGAAACTTGTTCAGCATTATAGCAATATGCAAATCTCTGGAGATTGAATCTCAAACCCCTTTAAGCTTCATGATCTAAGTTACTAAAGGTTTTTATTAATTGCTGTGAGCTTCCATGGCAAAATATCTAAAACGTGTGAATTCACACTCCATTCAAAAAGGACAAATTTACCATGTTTTTAAATGATTAACAGCAGGCTTTCTTAAAAACCTTTAAACAACATCTAGCTTTAGTGCTGATTAGGGACCCATTTTGCTCTCAAACATCTTTGTTCTACATAATTGAACCAAGATTGCCAACCAGAGAGAATGGGAAAAGAAATATGCTCCATTTAGGAGAAGGTATATTTTGCTATTAGAAAGTAAAAATAGTAATTTTGGTACAACTGTAATGGCTACTGATCTTCTTTCCTTGACACATGACCTTTTGCCATCCAGTTGATTCTGACTCATAGTTGGACTCTGTAGGTTAGAGTGCAAATGCCCCATAGAGTTTCCAGTGCTGTCATCTTTATAGAATCAAATTGCCACGTCTTTTCACCCATGGAGCAGCTGGTGGGTTCCAACCATTGACGATTTGGCTAGCAGTCCAGTGCTTAAGCAGGGTGCACAAGGGCTTCTCATTACTGTCTAAAAACTGAAACCACACCCACCGCTATAGAGTCAATAACAACTCATAGTGATCCTACAAGACAGTACAGAATTGCCTGATAGGATTTCCAAGATTGTAAATCTTTAAAAAAGTGCTCTGGTGGCACAGTGGTTAAGACATTAATTTTCTAACCAAAAAGTTGGAAGTTGAACCTCTCTGTAAGAGAAAGATGAGGCCACCTGCTTCTGTAGATTTAAAGCTTTGAAAACACTATTGGGCATTTCTTTTTTTATTTTTAATTTT
>NW_006921704.1:6982954-7010661 GCF_000298275.1 Orycteropus afer afer | reverse complement strand
ATTGTAGAAGTTGATAAAAATCTTCAATTTCCTCATCTTTGGCTTTGGTGGTTGGGGCATAAATTTGAATAATAGTCATATTAACGGGTCTTTCTTGTAGGCATATGGATATTATCCTATCACTGACAGCACTGTACTTCAGGACAGATCTTGAAACATCCTTTGTGATGATGAATGACATGCCATTCCTCTTCAAAGTGTCATTCCCGGCCTAGTAGATCATATGGTTGTCTGATTTAAAATGGCCAAAACCAGTCCATTATAGCTCACCAATGCCGAGGATATCAATCTTTGTGTGTTCCATTTCTTTTTTGACAACTTCCAATTTTCCTAGATTCACACTTCGTACATTCCATGTTCTGATGATTAGTGGATGTCTGCGGCTGTTTCTCTTCAATTTGAGTGGTGCCACATCAGCAAATGGAGGTCTCGAAAGCTTTACCTTATCCATAGGAGTAAGGCTGGGTTTACTCTGATGATGCAGCTCTTTACCAGTCCTATTTTGAGTGCCTTCTAACCTAACCGGACTATTCATAAAGTTGAGCAGTAATGTATCAAACAGTGTTTCTTTGCTATTCATAAAGTTTTCCCTGGTCAATTCTTTGAGGAGTGGATGGCCTCCTCCTTCTTCCTAGCCTGTCTCAATCTGTAAACTGGGCTGATACCTGTGTGCTACGTGCATCCTGCTGAGTTAGAAACACCAGTGGCTCAGCCTCAAAACTCACATCAATATGTCACCATGGTAGGACAAACCGACAGACAAGTTTGCCTCCCTGTTGGAAACCTCTCTTACCACCCTTACCTGGGTCCCTGCAGCTGACTCCTCCTCTGTCCAGATTCCTAGGCCTTTTAATCCCCTTTCTCCCTCTTTCCCACCCTATTGCTTTGGGCATGCCTGATTTCCCTCTCTTCACCTGGATTCCTGTGGTTGCCTGCTCCTTTGTCTGGGTTCCTGGCTTTTAATCCCCTTTCTCCTGCTCACCCTCCCTGTTGCTTTTGGTATACCCGATTTCCCTCTCCTCACTGGGATCCCTGCGGCTGACTCCTTCTCTGTCCAGGTTCCTAGCTTTTAATCCCCTTTCTCCCACCCTGTTTCTTTGGGCATGCCTGAGTTCCCTATCCTCACCTGGATCCCTGAGGCTGACTGATCCTCTGTCCAGGTTCCTGGCTATAATCCCCTTTTTCCTGCTCTTCTGCACTGATATTTTGGGCATGCCTGAGTTCCTCTCCTCACCTGGATCCCTGAAGCTGACTGCCTGAAGGAATGCCTTCTGAGTTACAAATGCCAGCCTGTTGGTTAGCCACTGCATTCTCTAGCCACTGTGTCACCAGAGGTCCTTCACTGAGGCCTAGTATTTCTTAATACATTGTCTGGAATCCTTTTATTACTTTCAACAATTAAACATTGTTTATTATTAATAACTCAGTATAATTTTACAGCTATGTTGTGCTCTCAAAAAAATTCATGAGATATGTTGAGATGTGGTCAACTTTGGGAAGTGTTACCAAAATCGCATGCATTATTATTCATTAGATTAAAATTAACTTTTAATGAAATAGTTCCTTTGGCAGTCATTGTACAATAATGACAATATAAATTAGAAGTGAAAAGATTGTGAGCATTCTATTGAAATTTATTGTTTCTATGTATAATAATAGAACAAAATTCAGGTAAAACTGAATTGAGTGACAATTATCTAGGGAAAATCCTTTTAAACATACAATATGAAAAAAAAAAATGCAATGTAGAAATATCTCAGGAGATTTTTAAACTTCAATCAATTTATAGTGAAAAAAATATAGAGAAAACTAGCTTTTAAAAATAATTCAATTTAACAATTTGTTGCAAATCTCACAATATCTCTGTAGGAAATATCACCTTCCTATTGACAAGTGTGCATGAGATTGATTAGTCCTTATTTTTCTCCTCTATAAAATGTAATTTTATTACAGGGCTTATTACACATAGTTCTTTTAGTTATTAAATTAAATTATGTAATTAAATTATCTGGGCTATAGCAAATATAGTTTATTAGCTACTGACTTGTTGTCCTCTGATGACCCCACACACAAGAGAATGAAGTGCTGCCCGGTTGTTTGCCATCCCCATGATTGATCACAGGGTGAACTTTTGAGATCCATAAGGTTTACATTGGCTGGTTATTCTGAAGTAGATTGCCAAAACTTTCTTCCCAATTCTTCTCAATCTAGAAGCTTCACTCAAACTTGTTGAGCATCATAGCAACACACAAGCCTCCGCTGACAGATAGGTGGTGTCTGCATGAGATACATCGGCAGGGATTTAAACCTGAATCACCCACTTGAGACACAAAACTTCTACCACTGAAACACTCCTGCCTCTATAAGCTCAATAAATGGTGTGTATGTATCCATATAAACTTGATTTCTACCAGCTATATTATTATAGGTTGAATCATCCGTTGTAATTTCTCAAATGAAATTTGTCAACTTAAGTCAATTGACACAAATTCTTTCAAAAATTCCTGATTAAAAATTCAGTATTAACTTTTATTTCAAATAGATCTCTCTATCTTGACTTTAGGATTTATTATTTCATAACAAACATTTAGTGTGTTTCTGTTCTAAACCTGTTTTCTTTCTCAGTATCATATTTTTCTTAAACGAAAGACAGGTAGTGATCAAAAATCCCTTTCACATGATAGTGGTTATGATTATTATCAAATTGTTCATGACTATTAATATCTTATACCTGTGAAGAGTCATAGCAGTGTATCTTGACTGTGAAGAAAGGGGAAAATATTTTACTGAAGAAAGACTGTGTTTGATAAGAACCAAGAATTAAAAGATGACAAACAAGTAGTGAAGTCCAGGATTTGAATCTAAGTGGATCAAATATACTAAGACTAAATCAATTTTATGCCTGCCATTCATTATCTAGAAGACTTATATCAATTGTACTCTTCCTAGTTTTAACCATTTTCTGTCTAATTGTTAAAGAAAAGAAATATAAGGTTGTACTTTCTGGCAAATTGCCAAGTAGAAAATTCTAACATTCATTGTATCTAATATTTTGGTTTCAGTGCAAATAGTACTTCTCATCTTGAACTCCATTCAGCTAGCTTTTCTACTGTTGCTGTGACTTACATTTTAGTGATAGTTACTGTAGTTAGTTGTCAAGTTACCTGCTACTCATGATGGCCTGAGGTGCAGCAGAAGGAAGGTTGCATGGTCCTCCACCATCTTTATGATTGTTGATATTTTTTAGTTCATTACTGTGTCTTTTATGTCTTTTTCTAGAAGGAGTTAAAGCTATCCTTGCATAGAGTGATATAGTGTATATACTAATGTACATAAAAATTCTAGGGAGAAGAATAAAAAAAATTAAAAATAGAGAACAAAGTTTTGATGACCTGAGCTTTGATGTTACCTTTATGATGTTAACAATGTTTTCACAACATGCAAATGCTATGATGATTGAGTGTTTCTCATCATTTGAGTGATTGTAATTCACTGAAGTCAAAATTATGATTAAGGGAAAGTAATGCACTTTAAGCAAAATTTCATAGAGATTCAACTGTTTAATTGAGTATTCTCCTAAATTTACATTCAGGACTTGGTGTAAGTTTGTCAGTAATTAGTATGGGCCTACTAATTATCCAATGAGTGCTATAGAGGAAACGTGTATTTCTTTATGGTTGTTGTTGTTATGTGCCATTGAGTCAGACGTGACTCATAGCAACCCCTCCTTGGGTTTCCAAGGCAGTATTACTACGGAAGTAGATTGCCCCATCTTCCTTCTGAGGAGTGACTGACTGGTGGGTTTGAACTGCCTGCCTTCTGGTTAGTAGTCAGATGCCTTAGGCACTATGCTACCAGAGCTCCTTCATTAGAGAAGCAAAAATGCCAGTGCTGGAGATTGATGGCAACACTTTGCAGACTGACTTCAGAACCTTAAATGCCAGTTTGACTTGACACTGTTTGATGAGTAGCACTGGTTCTGAGCAACCTTCATGCCAAGCAAAAGCAAATGTTCTTTCTGACAATTCATAGTCACAGAAACATGACATAAACTGTCCCCATGGAATACCAAAAGCACAGTACTAGGATCATTTTAGTGAAAGAAAAAATCTCTGCCTCAAAAATATGTATAGAAGAAATTGCTTTATTTGTAAAATATAGAAATGATAGCATAATGGAAAAATAAGATTTAATGGATAAAGAATTTACTTTAATACAGTGATTGATTTGCAGAGGTGATATGACTAGGAGAGCACAATGGAATTAGTAACACTAACACAATGTCATGCAATCAGTTCTTACTCATAGAGACTTATAAGACAGAGAAGGGCTGACCTATAGGGTTTCCAAGGCTGCAGATATTTACAGAAGCAGCTTCATCTTTTTCTTGCAGAGCAGCTGGTGGGTTCTAACCCTTGAACTTTTTGGTCAGCAGTTGAGGGTTTTAACTACTATCCTACCAGGATTCATTGGAATTAGTAATATCAGACATTTCTTAACAATAGGAATTTCTGTGGTGAGAAATTGAGCCTGAGGGATAAAATTGATAATTGTACAAGAATAAGTAAATTAACATAGCAGACACTGACCTAGACAACAATCTAATAGAGTTCACTATTGTTCGGTGCCCTTGACTCAGTTCTGACACAAAATAATCCTATGTACAACAGAACAAAACATTGCCTGGTCCAGAGACATACACACAGTTGTTGCTGTGCTTAAGCCCATTGTTGCAGCCCCTGTGTCAATCCATTTTGTAAGGCTCTTCTCCTTTTTTGCTGGACCTCTGCCAAGCATAATATCTTTCTCCAAGGATTAATCCCATCTGACAACATGACCAAAGTAGAGGAGATGAAGTCTGGCCATTCTCACTTAGTCTAAGGAGCATTCTGGCTATACTTCCTACAAAAACAGATTTATTCATTCTTCTAGCAGCCCTGGTACATACCATATTCATAGAGTTTAGTTGTTGTAATTGTTAGGTGTTATTGAGTCAGCTCTAACTCACAGCCATCCTATCTACAACAGAATGAAACTCTGTCCAGTCTTGCACCATCCTCACAATCCCGGCTATGTTTTAATGAATGTCCGCAGGTGTTTCTTCTCATTTTGAGTCATCCTCCATCAGCAAATGGAAGGTCCCAAAGGCTTTACTCATCATTAAAATCCACTCTAATTTGAGGAGGCAGCTCTTCCTCACTGATATTTTGAGTGCCTTCAAACCTGAGGGGCTTGTTTCTGGCACCATGTCAGACAATGTTTCACTGCTATTCATAAAATCTTCCAGTAATATACCAGACAGTGTTTCACTGCTATTCATGAGGTTTTCAGTGCCCGATTTTTTCAGAAGTGAATGGCCCCATCCTTCTTCACAGTGTGTCTTAGTCTGGAAGCTCCACTGAAACCTGCCTACCATGGGTGCCCCTGCTGCCACTTGAAATCCCGGTGGCATAGCTTCCAGCCTCATAGTAATACACAAGCTACCACAATCAGACAAACTGGCAGATGAGTGGAGGATAGAGTTCAGTAGTACATGTTAAATGATATACATATTAATATTAGAATTCATTTATGCATATAAAATTATTTTTATTTTGTTTGAATGAATAAGTGTATTTAAGAAATAACTTAAACTTATGGTAAAAATTTTATAGACAAAGAAACTATTGGATTGATTTTTAATTTGTAGTTCTTGTTCATTATAACAAGAGAAATACCATTAGGCAACTTAATGAAAACTTTTATGAACCCTGTGACATATACATTGTAAGTACTTCTTACACCAGAACTAACATGTTAAATATATTATCCAAACTTGGAAAGTCAATGTCCCAATTATGACAAAACCTATAATTTTTTCTACAAATCCTTTTTACTACACTTTCTTTCATTTTAATCTTTCTCTATATATAATGCTTTATCATGGATACAGTGATTTCGTATACAATCACTACACAGAAATCTTATGATGTTGTTGTTGTTGTTGTTAGATGCAGTCAAGTCTGCTCCAACTCATAGTGACCCTATGTACAACAGAACAAAACACTGCTGGTCTTGTGCCATCTTCACAATTTTTGCAATATTTTAGCCCATTATTTCAGCCATGGTGTCAATCCATCTTGTTAAGGGTCTTTACCTTTTTATTTATTTATTTATTATACATGATATCCTCCTCTAGGGAATGGTCCCTTTTGACAACATGACCAAAGTGAGTGAGACAAAGGCTGGCCATTCTCACTTCCAAGGAGCATTTCAACTGCACTGCTTCCAGGACAATTTGTTCATTCTTCTGGTAGTCCATGGTATTTTCAGTATTCTTCATCAATGCTATAATTCAAAGGCATCAACTATTCTTTGGTCTTTCTTTTCATTGTCCAGGTTTACCGTGAATATGAGGCAATTGGGAGCTCTGGTAGCATAGTGCCTAAGGCACTTGACTGCTAATCAGAAGGCTGGGGGTTCAAACCCACCAGCCACTCCTTGGAAGGAAGATGGGGCAATCCACTTCTGTAGTGATACTGTCTTGGCAACCCAAGGAGGGGTCGCTATGAGTTGGGTCCAACTCGACATCACTTAACAACAACAACAACAACATGAGGCAATTGAAAATAGCAAGGCTAGAGTTAGGTGCACATTAGTCTTCAAAGTAACATCTTTGTTTCTTAACACTTTAAAGAGGTCTTTTGCAGCAGATTTCTGTCATGCAATATGATGGCTGATTTCTTGACTGCTGCTTTCATGGGTATTGATGGTGGATCGAAGTGAACTGAAATCCTTGACAAATTCAATCTTTTCTCCATTTATCATGATGTTGATTGTTAGCCCAGTTGGGAGGATTTACATTTTCTTTTTGTTGAGGTTTAATACATACTGCAGACTCTAGTCTTTAATCTTCATCAGTAGGTCCTTCATGTCATCTTCACTTTCAGCAAGCAAGGTTGTGACATCTGCATATGGCAGTTTGCTAGTGAGTCTTTCTCCAATCCTACTGCTGCATTCTTCTTCATATAGTCAAGTTTATTGGATTATTTGCTCAGTATATAGATTGAATAAGTATGGTAAAAGGATACAACCTCAACACACACCCTTCCTGATTTTAAACAATGCAGTATCCCCTTGTTCTGTTGAAATGACAACCTCCTGGTCTACGTACACATTCCTCCTGAGCACAATTAAGTGGCCTGAAATTCCCATTCTTTGCAATGTGTTTTGGTTACCTAGTGCAGCTCTTATAGGAATATACCACAAATGGAATGGCTTGAACAAACAGCAGTTGATTCTCTTACAATTTTGGAAGCTTTAAGTCCTAGTTCAAAGTGCCAGGCTCTAGGGGCTGAATGAAAGCCCCTCAACCATGGGCTTCAACTCTGCCTCCTGCTCCTGCCCACTGAAGCTTGAGGCTTTTCTTCACTAAGACAACTGCTAAGGTTGACAAGTAAAAAGACACAGTCCTAATGTTACCAAACAACATGGAAGGCCACTAATTTGAGTCCAGATGAAGTCCCAAGATCAGCAGGCCATGGCAGGCTATTGAACAATGACTTGGCTACATGCAGGGTTCAAGTGTGCCAAAAGTCTAGAAACCATTCCCAAAGCTGCTTCTTATATATGGGAAGCAGACCACATCCCTAAAATAGTTACTCAGTGGTAGATCCCACCATGGAGTTGATTGCCAGTCTCTTCATGAGGATGAGATCATCCCCATGAGATCATAATGGGGATGAACTGGTTGTTACTACCAGTTTCCCAGCCACTCAACCAGGCCCAGCCAAATTGACACACAACCTTAACTACCACACAATGTTTTCCATAATTTGTTATGATCCACACAGTTGAATGCTTTTGTATACTTGATAAAACACAGGTAAACATCTTTCTGGTATTCTTTGCTTTCAGCCAATATCCATTTGGGATCAGCAATGATATTCTTCATTCCTTACACTCTTCTGAACCCACCTTGAATTTCCATATTCTCTGTCAATATACTGCTGCCCCATTTTTTAAGTATCTTCAGCAAAATTTTGCTTGTGTGTAATATTAATGATATTGTTCTGTAGTTTACACATGCTATTGGATGCTTAGGGCACAAATAAGATTTTTTTCCAGCCAATTGGCCAATAGTTGTCTTCCAAATTAAATTACTTGGTATAGAGGGCTGTGTACCTCCAGTACTGCATCCATTTGTTGAAACATTTCAATTGGTATTCTGTCAATTCCTGCAGCCTTGTTTTTCACTAATTTCTTCAGTGCAACATAGACTTCCTTCTTTAATACAATTGGTTTTTGATCATATGCTACCTCCTGAAATAGTTGAACATTGACCAATTCTTTTTTCTTTTGTACAGTGCCTTTATGTGTTCCTTATCTTCTTTTAACACTTCCTGCATTATTCAATACTTTTCCCATTGAATCTTTCAATACTGCAACTTGAGGCATGAATATTTTCTTTAGTTCTTTTAGGTTGAGAAATGCCGAGTATGTTCTTTTGTTTTGGTTTTCTAACTCCCAGTCTTTGTACATTTCATTATAATTGACTTTGTCTGCTCTAACTGTTCTTTGGAATCTTGAGTTCAAATATTTCATCTTGTCATTTTTTCCATTTTCTTTAGCTACTCTCCATTCAAGAGCAAGTTTCAGAGTCTCGTCTGACATCCACTTGATCTTTTCTTTCTTTCCTGTCTTTTTAATTACCTTTTAGTTTCTTCATATAATGTTTTTAATGTTACCCAAAACTCATCTGGTTTTTAGTCATTGATGTTCAGTGCATCAAATCTATTCTTTAGATGGTCCATAAATTCAGGTGGGATATAATAAAGGTAATATTTTGGCTTTTGTGAAGTTGTTTTAGTTTTCTTTAGCTTCATCTTGAACTTGTGTATGAGCAATTGGTGGTCTGTTCTGCTGTCAGCACTTAGCCTTGTTTTGGCTGAAAATATCGAACTTCTTCATCACCTCTTTCCACAGATACAGTTGTTCTGATTTCTGTGTATTCCATCTGGCAAGGTCCACATGTATAGCCACCATTTGTGTTGTTGAAAAAAAAGGTTTATAATGAATAAGTCTTTGGTCTCACAAAATTCTGTCATATGATCTCCAGTGTCATATCTATCACTAAGGCCATATTTTCCAACTACTGGTGGCATAGTGCCTAAGGCATTTGACTGCTAACCAGAAGGCTGACCATTCAAACCTTTCAGCTACTCCTTGAAAGGAAGACTGGGAAATCTACTTCCATAGAGATAATGCCTCAGAAACCCAAGGAGGGGTCTCTATGAGTTAGAGTCGACTTGATGGCAGTGAGTTTTTTATGATTCTTCTTTGTTTCCAAATTTTGCATTCCAATCACCAGTAATAATCAACACAGCTTGATTGCATTTTTGGTCAATTTCAGACTGCAGCATTTGGTAAAAATCTTCAGTTTCTTCATTTTTGGCTTTATTGGTTGGTCCATAAATTTGAATAATAGTACTATTAACTGGTCTTCTTTGTTAAAAAACAAAACAAAACAAAACTCACTATCATCTAGCCAATTCGACTCATAGTAACCCCTCCTTGGGTTTCCGAGGCAGTATCTCTATGGAAGTAGATTGCCATAGATCCAATCTTTCTTTGGAGGAGTAGCTGGTGGGTTTTAACTGCCAGCCTTCTGGTTAGCAGTCAAATGCCTTAGATACTATACCATCAAACCTCCTGGTCTTCCTTTTATGCATATGGATATTATCCTGTCACTGACAGCACTGTATTTCAGGATACATCTCGAAACATTCTTTTTGATGATGAATGAGATGCCATTCCACTTCAGTTCCTCATTTCTCCGCATAGTAGACCATATGATTGTTTGATTCAAAGTGGCCAGTAACTGTCCATTTCATCTCACTAATGGCAATGGTTGATCCTTATGAGTTCCATTTCATTTTTAACAACGTCCAATTTTCCTAGACTCATATTTCATACATTCCATGTTCTGATTATAAAGGATGTTTCCAGTTATCCCTTCCCATTTTGAATCTTACGCCATCAGCAAATGGAGGTCCTGAAAGCTTTATTCCGTCTACTTCATTAAGGTTGACTCTACTTTGAGCAGGCAACCCTTCCCCAATCATATTTTGATTGGCTTCCAATTTAAGAGGTTCATCATCCAATACTATATCAGAAAATATTTCAAGGCTATTCATAAAAATTTCCAGTAATATATCAGACAATGTTTCACTGCTATTTATATGATTTCCACTGGCCAATGTTTTCAGAAGTGGATGGCCCCATCTTTCCTCTCAGTCTTTCCTAGTCTGGGACCTCTGTGGAAACCTGTCCCTATGTGTGACTGTGCTGGTATTGGAAATACTGGTGGCAGAGTGTGCAGTCTCATAACAACACATAAACTACCACAGAATGACAAACTGACAGATGAGTGGTGGTTTATGATGTCGGGATATCAGATATTATTTTTCCTAGTTCTCAAGGAAAAACTGAATCAGAGAAGTCAAAGGATTGCCATTGAGTCGGGAGCTCTGGTAGCATAGTGCCTAAGGCACTTGACTGCTACACAGAAGGCTGGTGGTTCAAACCCACCAGCCACTCCTCAGAAGAAAGATAAGGCAATAGACTTCCATAGTAATACTGCCTCGGAAACCCAAGGAGGGGTTGCTAAGAGTCGGGTCAGACTCGACGGCATATAACAACAACAACAACAACAGCCATTGAGTCAGATCTGACTCATAGTGACCCCTCCTTGGGTTTCTGAGAAAATATCACTACAGAAGTAGATTGCCCAACCTTCCTTCCAAGGAGTGGCTGGTGGGTTTGAACCACCAGCCTTCTGGTTAGCAGTTAAGTGCCTTAGGCACTACACTACCAGAACTCCTATATAGATATAGAATAGATAATATATAGGTAGTATTAGTAATAGATGTATAGATTAAAATTAAGTGTTTGATGTGTGTACTCACACACACACATTTTTAAATTATATCAGCACCATAACTGTGACAAATTCTGTGGCAACCCTATTTTAATATATTGCTTATTCTTATCTATTTATTGACTTTTCTTAGTTCAACTATGTGCTATTTTTAATGTATGTAACTTGATTTTTCCTTCTACTAGTGGTTATAATGGAGAACATACTAGTAACAACAACTCAATTTCTCTGGTTTCTTCTCTCAACTAATACAGACCCTCTGTTTTCCTCATTACAAAACCCCATGATATTCCTGAGAGCTCCATAGAGGTCACATACAAGTTTACCAGATATGCTGCCAGTATTCTTTTTTGTGGCTGCCACATTGACAAGTGATACTTTCACAGCCACTCAAATTCAGTATTTCACTTCCACAAGTTCTGGAGCTCTGTCTTTCATGCTCCTAGTGCTGCCCATCATCATGTCCCTAAAGCATATCTCACATTTTTCCACAGTTAGCCACCTTGATGGTTCCTTAGAGAAATGAAGAGAAGCATCTATCCTCTTCTTTGTTTTGTACATTGTCATCTAGGTACTAATATAACAAAGTTTACACTTCTCTTTCTCTCTCAAAGATCCTTACATAAAACAGCTCCTTCAAATAGCTCTTCTCTCAGAATGACTCAATTATAAGTTTCCAAATTCAGACAGCACAACCAACATCCAATAGACCCAAGAGCTTTTCTGTATACTCTCTTCCTTTAGTGCACTATTTTCCTGGAAACAATGCAAATTCACAAAAAAACTTTCATGAAAATCTATTTCATCCTGTAGATATCTCTAGGCTGATTCATCAGATAAGTTAAATTTCAACAACAGAGAAAATGAGACTCCAACTGAGACTTCCCTTTCCCCTTGGACATAGATATAGCTATAGATATAAATATGCATATAGATGATTCTTCATATATTTCTTTTTTTATTATAATCTCATGTTACAATAAGCAGTGGTATATAAGATACTAATCTGTGTTTTGCAAATTTATAAATTATATTTTACATATTTGTAATCAAAATTGTAATGTTGTAAAGGAATTGTTGTTAGGTGCCATCGAGTCATCACTTGCTCATAGCAACCTTATGCATAGCAGAATGAAACACCACCTGGTCCATTGCCAGCTCTGTGATCCTTGCTATACTTGAGCCCATCACCGCACCCACTGTGTCATTCCATCTCGTTGAGGGCCTTCCCCTCTTTCATTGAGCCTCAACCTTACCAAGCATGACATCCTTCTCCATGGAATGGTCCCTTCTAATAACATGACCAAAGTAGGTGAGATGAAGTCTGGCCAATCTCACTTCCAAGAAGCATTCCAGCTGAACTTCTTGCAGGGCAGATTTATTAGTTCTTTTAGCAGTCCATGGTACTTTCAACATTCTTTGCTTGCACCACAATTCAAAAGCATCAATTCTTCTTCATTCTTCCTTATTTGTTGTCTAACTTTCACATGCATATGAGGCAATTGAAAATATCATGGCTTGTGTCAGGTGCACCTTAGTCCTCAAGGAGACATCTTTGCTCCTCAGCAATTTAAAGAGGTCCTTTGCAGCTGACTTGCCCAGTGCTATACGTCATCTGATGTCCTGACTGCTGCTCCCATTGGCGTTGATCATAGAATCCAAAAATATGAAGTCTTTGACAACTCTAAACTTTACTCCATCTATCATGGTTCTGCTTATAGGTCCAGTTGTGAGGATTTTTGTTTTCTTTATGTTTAGATGTATTCCATACTGCAGGCTGTATTATTTAATCTTTATCAGTAAGGGCTTCAAGTTATCCTCACTTTCAGCAAGGAAAGTTGTGTCATCAGTATATTGCAGGTTGTCAATTCTTCCTCCAATCCTGATGCTATATTCTTCTTCATAAAGTCCAGTTTCTTGGATTATTTGCTCAGCATATAGATTGAATAATTATGGTGAAAGGACACAACATTGACACACTCCCTTCTTGATTTTAAACCCTGCAGTTTCTCCTTGTTCTTTTAGAACTACAGCCTCTTGGTCTATGTATAGGTTCCTCATGAGTAAAATTAAGTGTTCTGGAATTCCCATTTTTCTCAATGGTATACACAGTTTGTTTGAGCCACACAATCAAATGTTTTTGCATAGTCAATACAAAACAGGTAAATGTCTTTCTGGTATTCTTTGCTTTGAGCCAAGATCCATCTGACATTAGCAATGATATCCCTTGTTCCATATCCTCTTCTGAATCCAGCATGCACCTCTTGAAATTCTCTGTCAATATACTTCTGCAACCGTTTTTGAATTATCTTCAGTAAGATTTTACTTGCATGCAATATTAATGATATTGTTCAATGATTTCCAAATTCTGTGGGATCACCTTTTTTTGGAATGAGTACAAATACAGATCTCTTCCAGGCAGTTACCAGGTAGTTGTCTTCCAAATCTCTTTGCATAACAAGTGAGCTCCTCCAGCGGGGCATCCGTTTGTTGAAATATCTCAGTGGGTATTCCATTAATTCCTGGAGCCTTGTTCTTTGCCAATTCCTTCTTTGCAGCTTTGACTTCCTCCTTCGATACCATTGCTTCTAGATCATATGGCACCTCCTGAAATGGATGAAGATTGACCAATTCTTTTTTGTACAGTGGCACTGTGTATTCCCTCCATCTTCTTTTGATGCTTCCTGAATCATTCAATATTTTGCTCATAGAATCTTTCAATATTGCAACTCGAGGTTTAAATTCCTTCCTCAGTTCTTTCAGCTTGAGAAATGCACGTTCCTCCCTTTTGGTTTCCTAACTCCAGTTCTTTGCACATTTCATCATACTTAGTGCTTTGTCTGCTTGAGCTGCTCTTTGAAATTTGCTGTTCAGCTCTTTTATCTTGTCATTTCTTCCATTTTCTTCTGCTACTCTTCACTCAAGGGCAGTTGCAGAGTCTCTTCTGACATCCATTTTGCTCTTTTATTCTTTTCTCATCTTTTTAATCATCTCTGGCTTTCTTCATGGGTGATATTCTTGATGTCATCACACAAGTCCTCTGGTTTTTGGTCATTGGTGTTCAATACATCAAATCTGTTTTTAGATGGTCTCTAAATTCAGGAGGGATATATTAAAGGTCATATTTTGGCTCTTGTGGACTTGTTTTAATTGTCTTCATCTTCAAGTTGCACGTGCATGTGGGCAGTTGATTTTCTGTTCCACAATCAGCTCTTGACCTTGTTTTAGCTAAAGATATTGAGCTTCTCCATCACCTCATGCCACAGATGTAGTTAATCTGATTCCTGTAATATTCCATCTGATGAAGTCCATGTGTACATCCACCATTTGTGTTGTTGTAAAAAGGTATTTGCAATGAATAAGTCATTGGTCTTGCAAAATTCTATCATGCAATCTCTGGCATTATTTCTGTCACCAAGGCCAAATTTTCCAACTACCAGTGATTCTTCTTGGTTTCCAACTTCTGCATTCCAGTCACCAGTGATAATTAACACATCTCAATTGCATGTTCAGTTAATTTCAGACTGCAGAAGTTGATAAAAATCTTCAATTTCCTCATCTTTTGCTTTGGTGGTTGGTGCATAAATTTGAATAATAGTCGTATTAAATTGTTTTCCTTGTAGATGTATGGATATTATCCTATCAATGACAGCATTATACTTCAGGACAGATCTTGGAACATCCTTTGTGATGATGAATTCCATGCCATTCCTCTTCAAATTGTCATTCCTGGCATAGTAGACCATATGGTTGTCTGCTTCAAAATGGCCAAAACCACTCCATTTCAGCTCACTAATGCCTAGCATATCATTCTTTATGCATTTCATTTTTTACAACTTCCAATTTTCCTAGATTCATACTTCATATTCCATACATTCCATGCTCTGATTATTAATGGGTGTTTTCAGCTGTTTCTCCTCAATTTGAGTCATGCCATGTCAGCAAATATAGTTCTCAAAAACTTCATTTTATCCATATCAGTAAGGTTGATTCTACTCTGATGATGCAGCTCTTTCCCAGTTGTATTTCAAGAACGATCCAAACTAAGGGGGTCATCCTCTTGTGCAGTATTGGATAATATTTCAGGGCTATTCATAAAGTTGCACAGTAATGTATCAGACAGTGTTTCTCTGCTCTTCATAAGGTTTTCCATGGCCAATTATTTGAGAAGTGGATGGCCTGTTCATTCTTCCTAGTCTTTCTCAGTCTGCCAGCTGCGTTGAAACCTGTGCACCATGTTCAACCTTCCTGGCATTTGAAACACCAGTGGCACAGCCTTAATCCTCACAGCAATACACAAGCCACCACAGTATGACAAACTGACCGACAAGTTTGTCTCCCTTAGCTGTTTGAAGCCTCTCCACCTTTCCCTTATCTGGATCCCTCCAATTGCTCACTCTGTTGTCCCCCTAGCTTTTCTTTCCCCCACTTTTCTGCCTCTTGGGAGTGGGTCCTGGGTCCCTTCCCTTACCTGAATCCTTGCCTCTGTTTGCTCTGTCATCCCCCTGGCTTTATTTTACTAAAGGAATTAGTAAAATAATAATCCTTATGGAATAATTTTTTAAGTTCTAAACAAAGTACTGGGAAAATATTGCTTTTAACTACTGCAAAAGAACAATGTTATTCTTTTTTATGAAATATTGGAATAGTTTTTTTTTTTTTTTCTAACAATACATATATATTCAAAAAGAATGCTACACAGTGACCAATAATAACAGACGTACGTTCTCCTTAGAACAATCAACTAGATGAGATCAAAAGGATAGCATTTGCCCAGGGATAAAACCCAGAAGAAAGGAAAAATATGTAAGAAGGATGGAGAAAAATGGTAAACACAGGGAGAAAGTGAAAACAATGTTATATTGTGGGGATCGCAATGAGTGTCACACACACACAAAATGTGTATGAATTGTTGAATGGAAAACTAATTTGCTCTATAAACTTACACAAATCACAATTAAAAAGGGGGTTGCAGGAAAGACTATTGTGATAATATGTCAATGAAACAGATGGAAATGGACGTCATGTTTGGAATGTTTAAAAACTGAATAAAATATTGTTTTAAACATAGCAATATATTAGTTTCTTTATCTTGAAAGGTGTGGCTACAAAACCAGATTACCTTAGTGAATGGAAACTTATTTTAACAATAAAACAAGTGCTGAAAAAAAGAAAATATTTTCATTAGACCATTCCTGAACCCAAAGGAGAATTTAAAATTTGAACAGGCTACATTACAGCATTAGTAATCCCATAGCTTTGAGACGCTGCAGCATGAATCACTCCTTTATAAGAGCTGTTTCCCTTGATATAGCATGGAGCTAGTTCTTTGTGTCTTAGTCTGCTTCTATTCTCTCTGTCACTAAAGACTAAGTAATTCATTGTATCTCCAGGTAAAAACACTCTAAAAGTGAAGATCTTATGTGTAAAGCAGTCATAACTGTAGGATATTGCTGTTAGGTAAAGTGTTTATGCTAGATCTCCTCAAATGCAGCAGGGCAATTGGAGTTAGATGGTTTAGGCTGTAGGCCTTGGTTTTAAAAAAATGATCAGAGTGGATGGAAAGTTGGTATAAAGCATAGCAAATCTTGCTTAATGAATTACTTTTGGTCATTATTCAAAATGAATTAATAAGCATAGCAGACAATTGGCATTTATTGTCCAAAAATCTATCTTTAAGTTATCTTCGTTATGCTAAATTCCAAGTAGTGGGACCAGGACAATGTGATCAAGTCACACTAGGTCTGTACAAACTCAGTAATGAATTCTCTATATGCTAGAAAATTCCTGTATACCATATTGGAGGATCCTGAACAAGTTAACTGATTCCTTCTCATACTTGGTACTGGGAGAACCCAACAGAAGGGTTTCATCCTGGTGCCTCAATATGTGATAGATTATTTAATGATTTTGGACCAATTAAGGAATTTATGTCAAGAAAGGGAAGGTGAACCAGGATTCTGAGAAAACAAAACCAATAATATAAAGCTATGTCATGTCCAACTCAATGATGCATAACAACAATTACCAAATGTGCTCAGCTACAAACCAAAAGATTGGCAGTTTAAGTCCTTCCAGAGATGTCTTGAAAGAAAGGCCTGTAAATCTACTTCAGAAACACCAACCATTTAAAACCATATGGAGCACAGTTCTAGTCTGACAAATGGAGTTACCATAAATTGGGGTTGACTCAGCACTGACTGGTTAATAACCACCTAATGAGACCAATAACTAGAGTGAGGATCACAATACTCAGAGCAAATGAAATCTAGTGAAGTGGAATGTCAGGAGGGTATATACAACAACCTAAACAACAACAGTAAAAGCAAAAGCAAAACATTTAAAAACTCCTTCCAATAGGGTCAATTAAATTTAAAAAAATGGGAATTAAAAATACTTTTAATATTAAAAATTTAATGCAAGTATAAAAATAGGGATGCTCACTTTTGAGACAAGTGTTAGTAGACAGGACGACAGAAAGATTAAATACTACTAATAATAAACATATGTCAAAACAGAAAAGAAATACAGAGACTATTCTTGGGCAGAAAAGTTAAGACTGTGAACAGATGCATGAAGAAAAAATACAGAAGTAAAATAGACCATAATTAAAGAAATAATAAAATAAAATTTCATAAATCTCAAGAAATATTTCAGTCCAAAGATTAAAAACATGACAAGAAGCATTGATGAAAAAAGACACAATTAAGCATATCTTAGTAAAATTTCTGAATTTATGACAAAGATGGAATTTCTTAAGGCTCTTGATGGAACTTAGTAATTATGTATAAAGGAAATATAATCAGTTTACCATTAAAATTCTCTTCTTCAACTCTGCAAATGAGAAGAGAAGGGTCATACATGTAGATATTACTTAGAAAAAAAGTTTTTAACCCAATATATTTTTTAAAAATCCCTCTGCTATATCGTTCACCATGCAGAAAATGAAAAGTTGAGAGAATATATTACCTACATACCTCTTGAAGAACATTATCCAGAAATAATTCTAACCAAGGAAGAAATGAATAATACTAAAATATTAAGGATAGACTAAAGTAACTCAAAAAACCAAACTCACTGTCAATGAGTCAATTCCAACTCATAGTGATCCCTGTTGGGTTTCCAAGGCTGTAAATTTTTACGTAAGCAGACTCCCTAATCTTACTTCCAAGGAGTGGATGGTGTGTTTGAACCACTGACCTTCTGGTTAGTGGCAAAATGTCTTAACCACTATACCACCAGAGCTCTTTAACCCTTATGGAAATAGGTTTGCCTCATCATCTTTTCATGGAGCAGCTGGTGGGTTCAAACAGCCTACCTTTGGTTTGCAGCCTCATGCCTTAACCACAGAGAAAATAAAGAAATGAAATTTTGGTGAGCTGTAGTCAAAAATAAGAAGATAAAGGAAGAAAAAAGCTTTGATATAAATAAACATTTTTTAAAATTAAAAATGGCATATTAAAGAAAAACAGTATGATTTTAAAATATCAAGCCATCTTAACAAAGATGGAAGAGATTTCAGATAGTAATAATATTTTAAAGGTCTCTTGTGGAAAGGATAGAGGAAGGGGAAGTACAAGGTTTCTAAAATTCACATCTAATTAAAGGCAGTGTTGAGATGGAAGGAAGTAGTTGGTGCCTTGTTTCAGGTAATAGTAGAGACGTAGTATATGATTAAAAGTGCCAATCATGGATTAATAATGAAAGACTAAGGAATAAATGAGTAAGTAATATAATATAGGACATTAAGTGCTAATAAAAAACCAAAATAACACAATATTAATTTGGACCCATATTGCATTGATGATAGTCAGCCATTTATGATCTACAAAAGGAATGATTTTCTAAAATTCAACCACATATATATGTATGTGTGTGTGTGTGTGTGTGTGTATATATATATATATATATGTCTGTGAGTGGGTGTGTGTGAAAGAGAGAATGAGAAAGAGAGAGAGAGATAGAGATAGAGATAACAAGAGAAAGAGAAATCTTGAAAAAGATTGAGAAGTTCCGGTAAGATAAGATTTTAATAGGGAGCTCTGGTAGCATAGTGGCTAAGTCACTTGACTGCTAACCAGAAGGCTGGTGGTTCAAACCCACCAGCCACTCCTCGGAAGGAAGTTTGGGCAATCCTACTTCCGTAGTGATACTGCCTCGGAAACTCAAG
Organism: Orycteropus afer afer; assembly: GCF_000298275.1. NCBI lineage: Eukaryota > Metazoa > Chordata > Mammalia > Tubulidentata > Orycteropodidae > Orycteropus > Orycteropus afer. The sequence continues at coordinate 6,991,573 of NW_006921704.1, read as the reverse complement.
GAGGGGTCACTATGAGTCGGGGCCGACTTGACGGCACATAACAACAACAAGATTTTAATAAAGTTATAAGCATTGTTTTATTTACATATTCAGAGTAATATCATTGTATTTTAAAATTTAAGTTGAAAATCGCACTGAACAATATAGTTCTTACAGGATTGGCCATAGAATTTGAAGAAACGAAGAGCTATATCAGTGTAGACTGGAGTAAACAATGTAATCATTAACCATTTGCACCATTCAGGACTAGAGTCATCAGGAAGAGATTTAGAAATTAAATGAGGCTTTGGATGATGGCTAGAAGGGAGATAAGTACTCTTGGATCAGAAATGTGGAAAAAGACCTATGCAAAAAACAAGGGAAAACCTATTTGCAATGCTGAGATTGGTTGTCATGAAACTGTCATGACTAATGTGAAGATAGATGAACACTTTAGACTTTATATGTGATTAGCACTTAGAAACTGGGTAAAATGGAGGTAACAGTCCATTTCACAGTGACAAGTTTTTGTGGCAGAAAAGGGGGAAATGACAGTAATGCCTAAGCTGTGCCATTCTTTTAAGCATTGCTAAGAGAAGAGTGAATATCAATTGACAAAATTAGCTGCATTTCTGGAATGAGTGAGACATTTCATGTCATTCTGTGAGCTTATGTGTGTCTGGAAGGTCTCTTTGAGATCATAATAGATATTACCATCAATACATTCTCTGAGAATGGAATAAAATCACCACATGTATTTTGTGTTTCAAATATGTCATTTTTTGTTAAGCCTATTTATCAACAAAATATATGTCATTGAACATAGATTATATTCTGAGTTGTTTTGAATTGTTTGTTTAGGCAACTGACAGGAAGGATTTCTACAGGAAAGAAAATGAAGATATGTATTATTGGTGAGGATATTTTTATTATTTGAATGACATTTTGTTGATGAATTCAGAAGCAAAGCGCCGATAGTTAAATTTGTTTATCTAAACTGAAGTTTTCTCTCTCTTTTTTTTTTTCATTTGTTTTGAAGCTTTTAAATAATCTATCAACCAAAAAGTGTCAACAATTAAAATAGCAAAAAAAGAAAAAGGTTAATCAAAGCATCTTATTTACTACTGCTGATGCTGTGAGACCTCTTTCTAATAAGAAATCAACTGTCTGACAAAAATCAATTATATTAATTCATATAAGACCCTACTGTATATCCTCATAGAAAGGAATGCCACCTCTGTCATGTGTACCAAAAAATATCAAGAAATTCCAAACTTAGAACATTTTACAAAGAAGGGAAAAGAATATTAATTATTTGGTACAATCGAAACATTAAATAATAAATTAAAAAATTATAAAGAGTGAGGCTCTTCAACTCACCTCTGCATTTGAAATTCTAATGATATAAAACTAGTTCTGTTTTCCCCAGGGATCATCTTTCAACCAAACAAAAGACAAACTTATAAAGTAAACAATAGTACCTATGAGGAAACTAATTCTCAGAACAACCAAATGTAGGAGACAAAAGAGCAATTTGTCCCAAAACTAAGAAAGAAGGCAGAAAGGGCCAGGAAAGAAGGATAAGTGGAAAGCTGGGACCCAGGGAGGAACTAAGGAAGAGTGCTGTAACCTTGAGGGGATTGTAACTAATGTCATGGAACAAAACCTGTATAAATTGTTGACTGGAAAACAATTTCCTCTGTAACTTTCACCCAAACTACAGTAAGTAAATAAATGAAAGGTAGTTCTGTTTCTCTGCTCTTGTTCTCTGTTCTAGTACAGGTAACTTATTTCTTCTAGGCTTTTGTAAGTACACACACACACACAAAGTGACCTAGAAATGTGTGCTTTCCATCACTCACTAAACATTTTCATCACTTCCATGAAGTATAAACAATGTTTCACATGAACAATAGTTTATGTTCTTTTACAGAATGTAAGAATAATGAAAAGGTGAGAGAAGGAATAACTTAACAACAAGAAGTGTTTAAAACCAATTTGTTCTACAAGTTCACATTTAAAGACAGTTTTGGAGTTGCAATGTAGTAAATTACATACTAGGGCTTTTTTAGCCATAGTCTTTGTAAGTCCCCCTCTGCTGTGAGTAGCTGATTGTTGAAGTCATCCACCTGGTGTATTTCTGTTGGTGGCATGAAGCAATCTTCTGGGGAGATTTCTCTCTCAGATGTATAGAATTCTGATGTTGGGATTGGTTGGTTTTGGCCTCTCTGCCAGCTCTAAAAGGAGCCCTCTTGGGGGCAGGGAGAGAGAGTATCTCTGACTGCTGGCTCTGAGAAATGTGTTGCTGAAATAGAGACGAGAGAGACATGCACTGTTGAGAGAGAGATGGCCAGCTGAGAGAGACTGAGAGCATTCCTGAACTAAAATTGGCAGAGAGAGATTGAGTGCATTCCTGAACTTGAATTGTAGCCTATTGCTTCCTGATAAACCCCATAGTCTGCGAGTTCTGTGTGGCCACTGCAGCGAATTATCAAACCCAGCAGAGAGGTGGTGGGTGCTGCGGGAGGAACAGTTGGTGTGAGGGCTGGTGAGAGGGCAAGAGGGTGGCGGCATGTCTGGCCTCATAGGAGCAGGCCGTGGCTGCTGATGGTGATTCTGTCCTCCTCTTGTGTAGTTAAAAGAGGTCAGAAGATGCCACACTCCTGTACTGATTTTTAATGTCAACAGTGGAGAATACCACCAACTTTATCTAAATCTGATGTGTCTCACATTATTCAAATGACTTAATTGTCATCAATAAAAAATATTTTCTAGCATTCAGCTTCTACTTTGGACTGTTATCTTGTTTTATATTAAGTTGTGTTTTGGTTATGTGCCCATATTCTTGATTGGTTTACAGAAATTAAAATAACAGTAGAAATCTGGATAACTTTTCATAAGATATCCCTCCAAAAAACTGTGCTATAGGGTCTTATGTCCTTAAGAGACACTTTTATGTTTTAAGCAGTTGTTTAATGTTACCAGAGACTATAAGATTCTTTTTTCCCCAGAGTTTTCACTTGAGCCACATAATTTCTGGAAATATACAATTACACTATCTCTAACAGAAGTGCTTGGAGTGCTGCTTAATTTAGTCCTTACTGACTTGACAGCCCTCCAATGCTTCAAATCATTATCACAATTTTGTCTGTAGGTATATGGAAATGGTTTCATTGCCACTTGTTTTTTAAATTACTTTAGTCTCAAGGAGGGATAAATCCCTGAAGAAGGGCATTATACTTGGTAAAGTAGAGAGAGGGTCAGTGAATAAGAAGAAAACCCTCAATGAGATGGATTGACACAGTGGCTGACAAAATGGGCTCAAATACAGTAATGATTGTGAGGATCACTGTGTTTTTCATTGTGGGCAGTGTTTCCTTCTGTTGTACTCTGGGTTGTTATGAATCAGAAGTGACTTCATGGTATGTAACAACACTGTCAGGTAAATAGAAAAATCCCCAGTGGAGTCTTTTCAGTTAGCTGTAAGAGCTAAAGATAATAGTACTTTGCTGATATATTAAATATAAAAAGCAAATATTTAAAAATACATGCTATTTTTTAGCTATGGGAAGTTAATGCTGTTGATGTACAAATGTGTTAATTTAGACTTTTACTCCAAAAATAATAATAATAATAATAAATAATTACCTCTCTATTAATAAATAATTAGATCTCTCTAACGGCTCTTTTCCTTTCCTTCTTTTATCTGCCTACACATATGGTGCATAATATGATCTCCTTCATACTGTAAATAAATGCATACATATATACACACTTACATTAAAAAGTATTTTGAAAACACATACAGTATACCAAAACTTTAAGAGTGAGTTTCTATTGCTGATCGTGAGATTAGAGGTAATTTTTGTTTTGTTCTTTGTTCTTTGATATTTTTTAGATGTTCTACAATGAGTATGTTTCCTTTATAATTGGAGTATTGAAACATACTGAAATCATAAATTAAAAAAAAAAATAAAGCAAAGGGAAAATCAGAGTATATAACTAAGAATAAACCAAGAAAGAGAATAAGTCACATTCATGTGTTTATATATACTTCAGCTTCTGTTATTTGCATACACAATGTTAGTTCAGATCATTTTAGTGTATATTTTCCCAGTTCTATACATATGCATAGAGCTCTGGTGGAGCAGTGCCTAAGGCATTTGACTGCTAACCAGAAGGTTGGTGGTTCAAAGCAACTGCCTGCTCTGAGGAAGGAAGACTGGGCAATCTACTTCTGTAAACATTTACCACCTTGGAAACCTAATGGGGGTTACTGAGGCAGAATTAACTCTATGGCTGTGAGTTTTTTGTTGTTTTGTTTTGTTTTTTTGGGGAAGGGATTATGTATACTTTTACAATATTGTTGAGATTATAAAGTACATGATGGCTTACAAAGTGCTTTCATTTAGCATATTATGAAAAATTTTTCCATTTCACTAAATATTACTTCACAAATGCCAAAGTTCTCCAGTTGAGTAAAAAGAGTAATCATCTCCTTGACTACTCAAGCCAAAATCTAATAGTTACACTTGATTTTATTCTTTCTTATATCACTTTTCCTGCAAATCCAATTCATTGCCAATGACTATAATTTCTATTTCAATTTCTTTCCATTTCCACTATTACTCCCCATTGCCACCAAGTTGATTCCAACATATAACAACCCTATAGTACAGAGTAGGACTGCCCTTAGGGTTTCTAAGCCTGAGATCTTTACAGAAGCAGATTGCTACATTTATCTTCTGCAGAGCAGCTTGTGGATTTGGATTGCTAAATTTTCAATTAAAAGCCATAGGCTTTAACCATTGCACCCTCTACGACTACCCTAATCTAAATCATCATTATTTTTTAACTGAACTTCTAGAACAGTCTCCTCACTCACTTTATGTATTTCACTTCTGAGTCCATGGGATGGTACAAACAATTACTGAACTTGCATGCTAGTAGCAAAGTTGGGGGATCTAGTTCACTCAAAGTTGTCTTGGAAGAAAGGCCTGACCATCTACGTCCCCAAAAATGAACCACTGAAAAATTATGAAGCACAGTTGTGCTCTGACACATATCAGGTCCCCATGAATCAGAACTGACCTGATAGAAATTAGTTTAGAGATATTTTAAAACAGAGAACTCTGGTAGTGCCTAAGGCATTTTACTCCTAACCAGAAGGCTGGCAGTTCAAAACCACCAGACATTCCTCAGAAGGAAGAGGAAGCAATCTACTTCAGTAGAGATACCACCTCGGAAACCCAAGGAAGGGATGCTGTAAGTCAAACTGACTTGACGGCAGTGAGGTGTTTTTTGTTTTGTTTAGTTTAAAACCATAAATTAAATCATGACATTTTTTCCCTTTAAATCTTTCCAATATATGTGCAATTGGTGTAAATTTGTCTAAAATGTAAGTTTCTTAACAGACCTTAAAATCTACTCAAAATCTTAACCTACAAAATCTGGAAACTGACAATTTTCTCTACCACACTACTAAATTCTAGCCACATGACCTGTATGTAGTCTTCAAAGTCTCTGAATTCTTTCTAAATTTTTGGTCTTTTTACTCGCTGTTTTCTCCACCCACTATATTTCCACTATATTTCCCCCCAATACTCCCATGCCAGTTTCTTGTCATTCAGTTTATAGCCAATATGTTATGGTCACATTAATTCTCTACAGAGTAAATATTGCCATCTAACAGTTTTCTCTTAGGTATTAATTGTTAGATGGATTAGATGGATGTGTTGGTTGTTTCTGTCCTTACAATAAAATGTAAACTTGGTGAAAACAATGCCTTTTTTTTTTTTGTCTCATACCCCTCTACATTTCCAGGAGATAACTCTTCTCCTGTTGAGGTCAAAACATTTTGAGCACACTCTGTTCTTCCATACTACAAATTAAAGTTATTTGTTTACTTATTTTTAAATGTCATCCCTCATGTATGACTTGTAAATAGGGAAATGATGTCAGCATAATGCAGACATTATGTCAGTTCCTTTGCAATTGTTTCTAACAGATTAATCATTTTATCTGATCAGATAGCTTTCTCAAAATTAATGAGAAAATATATCAAGATATGAAGACCTTCATGGGGAAAAAAAAAAAAAGAGCTAAAAATTCTAAAGAAATACCTTTATTTCAAAAGAAGCTTCTTTAGTGACATTAAGGATCACTACACTCTCCAAAATGTTACTATCTGGGCATGAAGCAGATGAAGCAGCTGCCTCCAATCTTAAAACATAATTAACAAAAAGCCTACATTATGATTCATATTTTTACTTTTCATGAACCTAGTCTTTGTTACAACAACAATCTCTGACAATCTATATAATGAAGAAGGAAGCACGAACCTGAGGCTTAAGTTGTCTAAGAGTTGACTGTTACTAGACACAAATGCTAGTAGTGTTTTAAGTGGGATAATATTTTTATTAAGAAAGTTAGTCTTTTATTAGCAACTTGATTACAAATACTATATGTTTTGAGTGATCCCTCACAATGCTACTTATCCCATTGCTTTCCTTAGTAGTTTTGTGCTTGTGGAAAGCCAAAATTTTCACTAGTGCATGTTTGGCATTATAACAAAAGTACTTGAACTTAATGGTGTTAATCTGTAAGATATTGATTATGTCTGAAGTTTAGCACAGAAGCATGAAAAAGACAAATAATAAGATAGGAAATGAGCTCTTCCATTTCTCCAGAAATATATAGCCTAGCAGAAGATTATCCCTTCCAGTATATCATTACCATGCATAATGAGATTGATATTGCAATGTATCTGAGAATGTTTTCTTATATATGTACTACTAATTTTGAAATAAGGTCATGTCTAATAGGAGATATTCATATAGATTATATTTCATCCATTCACATATTCATTTATTGCACATTTATTGATCATCTAGCCTGATCCACTTCCTATCTAACATTTTATGTATTTAATCACGAATAAGAAAATTATGAACTCAGTGGGTTTTTTAATTGAATCCCTAAAATAATTTGAGCTCTGTATTAATGTAAACCTTTGTTTCCTGGTTATACTGGATAAAAATATTTCTTAAATATCATATCAACTTCTTCTGTGTCCATTTAGGGATATTTCATTCAATAGACTTTTTTGATATTATGCTTAACATTAACTGGACCAGTAAACAACATCATGATAAACAGAGAAATTACTGAAGTTGTCAAGGATTTCACTTAGCTTGGATCCACAGTCAATGACCAAAGAAGCAACAGTCCAAATCAAACAATTCATTGCATTGGGCAAATCTGCTGGGGGAGTGGGGAAACTCTTTAAAATATTAAAAAGCACACATGTCACCTTATGATGAAAATGCACCTACCTAAGCTATGGTATTTTAAGTTGCCTCATGCATGTGAAACCTGGATGATTAATAAGGAAGACCTAAGAAAGATGGCACAGTGCCTAAGGCATTTGACTACTAACCAGAAGATTGGTTGTTCAAACCCATCAGTAGCTCGGTGGAAGAGAGAGGGAGCAATCTACTTTGAAAATTTACTGTCTTGGAAGCCCTATGGAAGTCACTATGAGTCAGAATCCACCCAATAGCAGTGATTTTTTTTTTTTTTTTTTGGTAAGAAGAATTGATACCTTTGAATTTTGGTGTGGGTGAAGAATGTTGAATGTACCATGGACTGCCAGAAGAATGAATAATTCTTGAGATGAATAATTTTTGAGATGAATACAGTCAGAGTACTCTTTAGAGAGAACAATGATGAGACTTCATGTCATACACTTTGGACATATTCTTAGGAGGGACCAGACCCCGCAGAAGGACATCATGGTTGGTAAAATAGAGAGTCAGCAAAAAAAGAGGAAAACCTTCAATAAGATGGATTGATACAGCAAGTGTAGCAATGGGTTCAAGCATAGTGATTGTGAGGATTGCACAGGACTAGGCATTGTTTCCCACCACAAGTTTGTCAGTTTGTCATACTGGGTGGCTTGAGTGTTGCTGTGAAGCTGGAGGCTATGCCACCAGTATTTCAAATACCAGCAGGGTTATCCATGGTGGACAGGTTTTACGGGAGCTTCCAGACTAAGACAGACTCGGAAGAAGGAAAAGGCCATCCACTTCTCAAGCAATTGGCTAGTGAAAACCTTATGAACAGCAGTGAAACACTGTCTGATATAGTACTGGAAAACTTTATGAGTAGCCCTAAAACATTGTCTGATGTATGCCAGATGATGAGTCCCTCAGGTTGGAAGGCACTCAAAACACTACTGAAGAAAGAGTTGCCTCCTCAAAGTAGAGCCAACCTTAATGATGTGGATGGAGTAAAGTTTTCAGGACCTCTATTTGTGGAAGTGGCATGACTCAAACTGAGAAGAAACAGTTGCAAACATCCATCAGTAATTAGAACATGGAATGTACGAAGCATGAATCTAGGGAAATTGGAAGTTGACAAAAATCAAATGAAACGTATAAATATCGATACCTTAGGCATAGTGCCTGAGGCACTTGATTGCTAACCAGGAGACTGGCAGTTCAAACCCACCAGCCACTCCCTGGAAGGAAGGTTGGGGAATCTATTTCCATAGTGATACTGCCTCGGAAACCCAAGGAGGGGTCGCTATGAGTCGGGTCCGACTCCACGGCACATAACAACAACAATAACAGGCATTAA
>NW_006921704.1:6979655-6982524 GCF_000298275.1 Orycteropus afer afer | reverse complement strand
ACCCCTCCTTGGGTTTCCGAGGCAGTATCACTGTGGAAGTAGGATTGCCGTTAGAGCTCCCTATTACTGAGCTGAACTCTTTGCATCTGTTTCTACTCATTTTGAGTCCTGCCACATCAGCTAATGAGGTCCCCAACGCTTTACTCTATCCATATTGTTTAGGTTGTCTCTACTCTGAGGAGTCAGCTCTTCTCCCATCAAATCTCGAGGGCCTTCTGACCAGATGGGCTCATCTTCCAGCACTATATCAGACAATGTTTCAGGGCTATTCATATAGTTTTCCAGTAATATATCAGACAGTGTTTCACTGCTATTCATAAGGTTTTCACTGGCCAATTGTTTGGCCTCTTCCTTCTTCCAAATCTGTCTTAGCCAAGAAGCTCCACTGAAACCCATCCACCATGGGTAACCCTGTTGGAATTTTGCAAAAAGGTGGCATAGCCTCCAGCCTCACAGCAACATGTTAGCCACTACTGGATGACAAGTTTGTCTCCCTTAGTTATTCCTAACCCCTCTTCACCTGCCTACCTCAGGCAACAGACTTAAAATAGAGCGACCCACAAGTGCAAAGCAGCCCCTGAGACCCTGCCCACCGGTATCAGGCCCCAGCCTTAATAACTTTGTACCATGCACTGCTAAAAGTACTAACAAATCGGTCCTGGAAGAAGTGCAGCCAGAATGTTCCTTGGAAGCGAGAATGGCTAGATTATGTCTTATCTACTTTGGTCTTGTTGTCAGAAGAGACCACTCCCTGGAGAAGGATATCATGCTTGATAAAGTGGAGGGTCAACAAAAAAGGGGAAAGCCTTCAAAGAGATGGGTTGACACAGTGGCTGCAACGATGGGCTCAGGTATAGCAGGGATTGTGAGGCTGGCACAGGACTGGGCAATGTTTCCTTCTGTTGTACATGGGGTCACTATAAGTTGGAGATGACTTGATGGCACCTAACAATGACAACAATAGGCAATGTTTCATTTCATTGTATTTAGGGTCACTTTGAGTAAATGACGCTTAACAATAGCAGCATGCTTTGAATTATTATAATATCAAAAGGAAAATTTACCTTTCCTTTGTAATTTTTGCTATTGTAAATTCTACTATCAGTCTAATTGTTTTTCTTTGGTAGGTTACTTTTCAGATATTCTGTTTGTATTTGGAGTCTGAAATTTCACCAGAATATATGTGGTTATGGATATATAGCTTTATCTACACTTTATAAGACCAACTTGTGTTCCTGAACCTGAAGACTGATATTTTTCACCAATTCTAGAAAATTTCATTTCTCATTTCTTCAAATAAAGCTGCCATTTCAATCTCTCCTTCCCTCTGTACATCATATTTACATATATAAAGTCTTAGAAATAGTTGCTTGAAATCTGTTTTTAATTCCTCTACTTAAAATCAAATTTTCATGAATACTTATATTTCTAGAAGTTCTTTTGTTTTCCAAATTATTTATGATTACGTATACTATTTTTTCTTTGTCATATAAAAATAACATGGATAATTTTACATTTTCTTATTTTATATTCCTATATAATAATTCAAGGAGCCATGGTGGTGCAATGGATAACTGCTCAACTGCTAACAGAAATGTCAGCAATTCTAACCTACCAGAGGCTCTGCTAGAGAAATGACCTGGCAATCTCTTCTGTTAAAGATTGAAGCCTATGAAACTTTTTGGGGTGGTTCTACTCTTGTCCTACAGGTTGCTATGAGTCAGAATCAACTCAACAGAATTCAACAACAAGAGCAGATAATAACTGTATTAACTGAATTTCTTTGGAATCTAGTCCTGATGTTTGTATGTGTGTGTCTTTGTGTGTGTTTATTCTGCTCATGGTGAAATGGCTTTGTTGTTTTTTAATTTTTGATTATGACCCCTTATTTGGTGGAGATTTATGGGTGGGAATCTGATGGAACTTTGGGTGGGAATATATACCTCTAGAAACTTTTGCTTTTGCTTTCGTAGGATAACCCAAGTACCTGTTATTAGTTTGTTTTAATGTTAATTTCTTAGCTGAGAAATTTTTATCTATGCACTAAACACTCTCACTGCCTTCAAGTGTGATCTGACTCATAACAACTCCTGCTTGGGTGTCCTAGGCAGTATCACTATGGAATTAAATTGCCTGGTCTTCCTCCGGGGAGTGGCTGGTGGGTTTGAACCAACAGCATTCTGGTTACCAGTCAAGTGCCTTAGCCACTACACTACCAAAGTTCCTATTAATATGCATCCAACTCAGTAAGAAACAACAGGTCTAAAACAATAAAATCTCAGGAGAGATCATTCCCTCTCACACACAATTATATTCAAGGCTAAGACCAACAAATATTCTTGTCATTCTTCTATTCCATGGACAGAATTTTTTATTCTCTTTATCCTTTCTCTAAGGTTGTAGCTCTGTGTAGTTTCTGAATTCATGCAGGAATGTCACTTACATTCTCACTAACTTTAGCCTTAAGAGTCACATGTCATTAGAAGCCTTTCATCCACACATCACCCCTCCTCCCCCAAAAAAGAAACAAACAAACAAACAAACAAAAATAACAGCTACAGGAGCTTATCATTCTGTTTCTTTGTTCCTTCTTTTCTGTCCCTGAAGATTTCTGTAACATTGAAGATCAGCTGTACAATTTAAAGAATGTTTGTATAGTGCATCCAGAATTTCTAGATATCTTTTTCAGCCCCAGGATTACAGGTGAGGAGAGACAACTCAGGGATGCCCAAAATAGCAAACAGGAAGAACAGGAGAAAGGGGATTAAAAGCCAGGAAGCCAAAGAGAAGAGCAATCAGCCAAAGGGATTAGGTGAGGAGAGGAAACTCAGGCCTGCCCAGAGTAGCAGGCCGGAAGAGCAAGAGAAAG
>NW_006921704.1:6970883-6976074 GCF_000298275.1 Orycteropus afer afer | reverse complement strand
ACTTCGTCTCACCTATTTTGGTCATGTTGTAAGAAGGGACTATTCCCTGGAGAAGGATGTCATGCTTGGTAGGGTGAAGGGTCGACGGAAGAGGGGGAGGCCTTCAACGAGATGGATTGACACGGTGGTTGCAATGATGGGCTCAAGTATAGCAGTGATTGTGGAGCTGGCACGGAATCGGGCAGTGTTTCGTTCTGCTGTGCATGGGGTCGCTATGAGTCAGAAATGACTTGACGGCACTTAACAACAACAACAACATGGTTCTCTATCACTTACAGAGAATGAGATTTATTTTATCCATACCAGATAAAAATTTATAATACAAATAGCATACCTACATGCATGAACATTATCCCAACTACATACTAGCTGTACTAGACACTTAAAATACTTTTTTTGTTGTTTTTTCTGTAAGTGCTGTATAATTTTCTTAATTCTGGTATTGAAAGTCTACAGTGCAACCAGCAAAGGAAAATGGACTCTACCGTTCTGCTGATTAGAAAACATTCACTTACAGTGTCCCATCAGAGTAACACCAGAAAGTTTATATTGTTGTTACTGGTGATAGTAACCATTTGTTATTTATTGAAAATAAGAAACTGTCACTTTAATGGTCCTCACCCCCAAAATGCATATATACATACTTAGCAACTTACCTCCATTACCACGTTGCTAATCTTAGAAAGTACTTTAGTTGCATGTACAATCTACTAATTGAGGAAGGGAGGGGCTATGGACTGTGGGCTGGATTTCAAGAAGCTATGCAATTCTGGAATTTGTTATCATCAGCGTTAGAAATGGTAATCAACAAAATAGGTGCTACAAAAATGAGATTACATACTACACAAGGAACACAGCAAATAACTAATTCTTAATTTTCGTTTAAGACAGTGAATTCTAATATGTTTCTCATTGGCTCAAAAACCAATCCAAAGAAGAAGAATACCATATGATAGGCACTCCAGAGTCAGCGATAAGCTTTCAAATTCACATGGGAGTACAGCTGAAAACTCAAAGCATAGAAAAATAGAATAGTGTAAGCATTAAAGTTTTTTTTCCAGACCTCATCAATAAAAATAATTATTAAAATACATCTTATCCAAGATATTAAGTACTGCTCTCTGATAGAGCAAGAATCCATCTTCATAGTCTTGTCTCACTCAACTGGTCTAGGACCTCAAGGAGAAGATTCTGCTTATTGTCACAAATCAAAAATCTTGCAGCGTGTTACCTGGCTTATATGTTGCTATAATGCTGAATAGGTTTCAGTTGAGCTCCCAGACTAAAGATAGACAAGGAATAAAGAAAGGACTGTTGACTTACTTCCAAAGACAGTCAGTGAAAATGCTACGACTCGACGGCACATAACAACAACAACAACAACAACAGTGATGTGATCCACAACCGATCATGAAGATGTAGCAGGACCCAGTGACATTTAATTCTAACGTGGAGTCAACATGAGTCAGAGGCTTACTCAACAGCGGCTAACAACAATAGAAGCTCTTCTGAAGAAAGTTGTCTCATTTTTTTCCCCAAACCTTGAATAAAAGATCCAAATGCATATTTTTCCTTATCATAATAATAGCATACAAAAAGCAAATAGAGATTTTTAAGTATAATGGAATATTTTGCCTTCTTTAAAAGTTGGTAAATATTAATTATCTATATGCTTATAAAACTTGGCATATTTATCTTTTCTTCTCCAGACAAAAAGATAATAAAATATGTTACAGACCGTATTGTCACAGTGCAAACTAGAATACAAAAATAGTTTAACTTCTAAAGCAAAATAAAGCCTATATCTTCTTTCATATTATGGCCTGCCTTTAAATTATTTTCTGCTAATGTTTATCAACCATGCCTACATTTTAGGATCATCTGGGAGAACCTAAATGACAACAATGAAAATGATGTTCAGGTTCCATTCTAAACTAATCAGAATTTCTGTGACTGGAGTTCAAGCACTGGGATGTTATCAAACATTCCCTAGGCAATTTTTCTATGTAACTGGATTAAGAACTATGGTAACTGTGCTATGGCTGTTGTTGGCAGGACAGCAGGGCATAAGAAGCCTGATCTGAAGTTATAAGGACCTGAGGAGGGTCTTATTTCAGCCCAGGAAGAGGCTGCTTAGAGGATACATGGAGCTAGAGGAAGACTGCTTAGGGCTTACATGTAGTTTGTTTGACTACTTTTACACAACATTTGGGAGATTTGTACTGAGGAAATTAATGCTTCAAGTTACAGCTACAATGATCCTAAATTCCTTCAGGCTGACTTCTTAGAAGCAGCTGAAGGTACAGTTTACATAGTAAATTGATTACCCTTTTAGTTCAGCAACTTAAAAAATCATATAAAAAGTAGAGAATATTTTGTAAGTCAGCTTAATAATTCTTATTATATATTACCTGAGAAAAATATCTATAAACTTTGTAGCTATGAGACATTCAATAAAATATGGCACTTAATTGCTAACCAGAAGCCTGGCGGTTCAAACCCACTAGCCACTCCTTGGAAGGAAGATTGGGCCATCTACTTCCATGATGATACCGCCTCAGAAACCCAAGGAGGGGTCGCTATGGTTTGGTTATGACTCGATGGCGCATAACAACAACAACAATAATATACATTAAGTATTAGCTTACATATTGTTAATTACTCTGTGGTTCCTAGTATAAGTAAAATAGTATCATAATTATTATCAAAATAATTTATTTTTAATTTTTTAATTTTTTTTAAACCATATGATTCCATTTGTTTAAAGTAAATATAAAGAGAGAAAGACTGATCTATAATGATAGAAGTCAAAATAGTTGTTATCTTTGCCAGGACATGAATTGGAAGGGGACACAGGGAGCTTCTGAGATTCTGGTAATTTTCTGTTTTTTGACCTGGGTGAGGTTTACAAAGGGATGTTCAATTAGCACTTTGTACACATTTATCAATGTGTACATTTTTCTATATATGTTATATTTCACTAGAAGTCCATAGGTTGTATAAACAGTTAATGTCTTCTGAGATATTCTTTTAAAGTTACTTAGTTATTTCAATTTTATGGCATTTTAAAAAATTATTTCTTACTTTCTGTCTTCCCCTCACTTCTCCTTTCTCTCTCTTTCTCCTCTTATCAAATGAGTCAGAAATTCCCAAGTTATAATGTAAAAAATTACCTGAGTTACTTTTTAAAAATGCATGTTCCTAAAGCTCAGTCTCAGAATCTTTTTATTGAATGCATATAAAATGGGAAACAAAATTTTCATTTTCACATTACTTCATTTAATTACAATTCAGTTGGTCTTTCCTTTTATCACACTATGGAAAAACAAAACAACATAGCATTCACTCATTCATTCATTAAAATGAATGCTATCCTTGATTGTGCAATGTGGTTAGAAATCACAGATGACTCCTGCCTTCAAATAACATATGATAGTTTGGTATTGTTGTTGTTGTTATGTGCCATCGAGTCAGACCCAACTCATAGCGACCCCTCCTTGGGTTTCTGAGGCAGTATCACTATGGAAGTAGATTGCCTCATCTTCCTTCCAAGGAGTGGCTGGTGGGTTTGGATCTCCAGCCTTCTGGTTAGCAGTCAAGTGCCTTAGGCACTACGCTACCATGAAAGAGCAGCATGGACATTTTTAAGGGAATTTAACTAGATCAAGAGAAGTGTTTTTGTAGGAAGTAGAGTTTGTGCATTTGTATGTAGTCATGAAAAATGAACTAATTTAAAGATAACGTTCTAGAGAAGCAGAATAGCACTAAGAAAGGCAAGAATGACAAAGATTTGCATAGACAATAATGAGTGCTGTTGTTAGGTGTCATCAAGTTGGTTATGACTCATAGCAAGCCTATATACAACAAAATGAAACAGTGGTCAGTCCTGTGGCATCCTTACAATCATTGTTATGTTGGAGCCCACTGTTGCATCCCATGTGTCAATCCATCTTACTAAGGCTTTTCCTCTTTTTTTCTGACTCTCTACTAAACATGTCTATGTCTGTCAGTTTTTCATACTGTGGTGGCTTGCATGTTGCTGTGAGGCTTGAGGCTGTGCCACAAGTGTTTCAAATGCCAGAGGTTTGCACATGGTGCACAGGTTTCAGTGTACCTTACACACTGAGACAGACTTGGGAGAAGAAAGAGGCCACCCACTTCTCAAAGACTTGGCCAGGAAAAACCTTATGAATATCAGAGAAACACTGTCTGATACTTTACTGAACAACTTTATGAATAGCCTGGAAACATTGTCTAACATAGTGTTGGAAGAGGAACCCCTTAGGTCAGAAGCACTCAAAACATGACTGGGAAAGAGCTGCCTCATCAGAAAGAACTCAAACTTAGTTATATGGATAAAGGGAAGCTTTCAGGACCTCCATTTGCTGATGTGGCATGACTCAAACTGAGGAGAAATAGCTGCAAATATCCATTAATGATTGGAACATAGAATATACAAAGTATAAATGTAGGAAAATTGGAAGTTGTTAAAAATGAAATGGAAGGCATAAAGATTGATATCCTAGGCATTAGTAAGCTGAAATGGACTAATTTTGACCATTTTGAATCAGACAACTATGTGATCTACCACGCTGTGAATGACAAAGTGAAGAAGAATGGCATGGCATTCATCATCAAAAAGATGTTTCAAGATCTGTCCTGAAGTACAGTGTTGTCAGTGATAGGATAATATTCATATGCCTACAAGGAAGACCAGTTAGTACTACCATTATTCAAATTTTCACACCAACCACCAAAGCCAAAGATGAGGAAATTGAAGATTTTTTATCAACTTCTGCAGTCTGAAATTGACTGAATATGCAATCAAGATGTGTTAATTATCGCTGGTGACTGGAATGCAAAAGTTGGAAACAAAGAAGAATCACCAGTAGTTGGGAAGTATCGTTTTGGTGCTAGAAATAATCCTGGAGATTGCATGATAGAATTTTGCAAGACCAATGACTTATTCATCCCAAATATCTTTTCTCCACAACACAAAAGGTGGCTATACACATGGACTTGGCCAGGTGGAGTACACAGGAATCAGATTGACTACATCTGTGGCAAAAGACAATGAAAAATCATTTGGAAAAAAAGGGGGGGGGACCAGGTTTGCTGGTCTGATAGAGCCTGGTGGAACCACTGAAACTAAGGCCCTAGCTTCCCTTCAGGTCTGGAATTGAACCCACAC
>NW_006921704.1:6965904-6967803 GCF_000298275.1 Orycteropus afer afer | reverse complement strand
AAGAAAAACAAAGTGGGAGGTCTCACACTTCCAGATCTTAAGAACTACTGTACAGCCACAGTAGTCAAAACAGTATGGTATTGGTACAATGATAGACAGATAGACCAATGGAACAGAATCAAAATTTTAGATATAGACCCATCCATCTACTGACAGCTGATATTTGACAAAGGTCCAAAACCCATTAAATGGGGAAGAGATAGCCTCTTTAACAAATTGTGCTGGCAAAACTGGATATCCAACTGTAAAAAAATGAAACAAGACCCATACCTCCTCCCATACACAAAAACAAACTCAAGCTTCATCAAAGACTTACATGTAAAAAGGAAAACTATAAAATTCATCAAAGATAAAATAAGGGCAAATCTGGGAGCCCTAATTTATGACATAAATAGACTAGCATAATCCAGAATGTGCAGGAGATAGAAGAGAAGCTAGA
The DNA here is from genome assembly GCF_000298275.1 of Orycteropus afer afer. NCBI lineage: Eukaryota > Metazoa > Chordata > Mammalia > Tubulidentata > Orycteropodidae > Orycteropus > Orycteropus afer. Next base: position 6,967,364 of record NW_006921704.1, on the reverse strand, counting down.
TGACTGAGACCTTTTAAATATTAAATTCTTATGCACATCGAAATGACTTTGTCAAAAGGGTAAAAAGAGAACCTACAGATTGGGAGGAAATATTTGCTTATGGCATATCTGATAAAAGACTTATATCCAAAATCTATAGAAAACTTAAAAACCTCAACACCAGAAAGACAAATAACCCAATTCACAAATGGGCAAAAGACTTGAACAGATACTTCACCAAAGAAGATATACAGGCAGCCAACAAACACATAAGAAATTGCTCATGATCATTAATCATTAGAGAGATGCAAATCAAAACAACAATGAGATAAAATCTCACTCCAGCAATAAAAGCAAAGTCCAACATGTCAGAAAATAACATTGCTGGCGAGGTTGCAGAGAGATTAGAACTCTTGTGCACTGCTGCTGGGATTGTACAATGGTACAACCATTATGGCAAACAGTATGGCATTTCCTTAAAAAACAGAAAAAAGAAGTACCATTTGACCCAGCCATTCCATTACTAGGAATATATCCTAAAGAGGTGAGAGATAGTGCACAAATAGACATAAGTGCACCTACGTTCATCACAGCACAATTCACTATAGCAAAGAGATGGAAACAACCTAAATGCCCATCAACAGATGAGTGGATAACCAAATTATGGTATATCTACACAATGGAATACTATGCTACATTAAAGAACAATGAGGAATATGCAAATCAAGTCACAACATGGATGAACCTGGAGGACACTATGCTGAGTGAAATAAGTCAATTGCAGAAAGACAAGTATTATATGAGCCCATCACTCTAAAAAGACATAGAAGGGTTTGCTTGGGAAAGGGAACTCACTTAGTAGGTTACCAGGATAGGGAGGGAAATGGAGGGATTAATTTTGGGCTAGTTGGGGCCCACACACTGACTTGGGTGAGGGGAGGGGTAATCAGGAAGGATCTATGACCACCACGATAACATTAGGAAATGGGAGGACACCGAATTGTGCACATAAGAGATAGACAACAGACGCTAAGACCAACCAGTGTGTCCACAAGACTGCATTGTCATTAACACCAAACACCAGGCTATAGATAAACACATAAACGCCAGAGATGATCAGTCAGGGGTCAGTGAACAAAAGTATACTCTAGACCAAGGATAGATTCAGCTGAGGCTAATCTTACACAGACATCAGTGATACAAAATACTTGCAGTCCTTACAGAAACAATAAAAGAGAGACACAGAATAATCCTTCATAGACAACCAGACACTATGGGAGAGAGATCCAATAAATTTACCATCTCAGGACCATAGTACTGGGGGACACCAGATTCAATTGGCACAACAACATAAATAAAAGCCTTACTCCACATCCACATCCTACACTGATGAGTAGTGACTGGGGTCTTAAAAGCTTTCAAGTGACCATCTAAGATGCAGCTAAGAGTCTGCTAGCATCGGAAGTGAAGAAGAATGCAAA
>NW_006921704.1:6955457-6964854 GCF_000298275.1 Orycteropus afer afer | reverse complement strand
ATCTTGGCTCAAAGGGAAGAATACCAGAAAGATGTTTACTTGTGTTTTATTGACTATGCAAAAGCATTTGATTGTGTGGGTCATAACAAATTATGGGTAACATTGAAAAGAATGGGAATTCCAGAACATATAATTGTACTCATGAGAAACCTGTGCATAGACCAGGAGGCTGTCATTCAAACAGAACAAGGGGACACTGCATACTTTAAAATCAAAGAGAGCATGTCAGGTTTGTATCCTTTCACCATACTTATTCAATCTGTATACTGAACAATTAATCAGAGAAGCTGGACTATATAAAGAAGAATGTGGCATCAAGATTGGAGGAAGAATCATTAACAAACTGTGATACACTGACGACACAAGTTTGCTTGCTGAAAGTGAGGATAACTTGAAACACTTACTGATGAAGATTGAAGACTACAATCTCCAGTATGGACTACACCTCAATATAAAGAAAATAAAAATCCTCAAAACTGGACCACTAAGCAGCATCACAATAAATGGAGAAAAGATTGAAGTTGTCAAGGACTTCATATTACTTGGTTCTACAATCAACACCAACAGAAGCAGCAGTCAGGACATCAGATAATGTATAGCACTGGGCAAACTGGCTACAAAAGACCTTTCAAGTGCTGAAGAGCAAAGATGTCTCCTTGAGGACTAAGGTGTGCCTGACACAAGCCATGGTATTTTGAATCACCTCATATGCATATGAAAGTTAGACAACAAATAAGACTGAAGAAGAATCAATGCTTTTGAGTTGTGGTGTTGGTGAAGAATGGTGAAAGTACCATGGACTACTAAAAGAACTAACAAATCTGTCCTGGAGGAAGGGCAGCAGAAATGCTCCTTGGAAGTGAGAATGGCCAGACTTTGTCTCACCTACTTTGGTCATGTTGTAAGAAAGAGCCATTCCCTGGAGAACTATATCATGCTTGGAAAGATGGAGGGTTGCTGAAAGAGGTGAAGGCCCTTAACGTGATTGATTGATGCAGTGGTTACAAGGATGACTCAAGTATAGCAAGGATCATGGAGCTGGTGCTGGACCAGGCAGTTTTTCCTTTTGTTGCTATGAGTCAGAGACAACTTGATGGTACCTCACAACAACAAAGCAAACATGATATCATTCTCCAAGAACAGGTTCCTCCTGAAAATATGTGCACAGAATGTGAGATAAGGTCCCTCCATCTTCTCTTCTAGGGGGTATTCTGAGCAACTTCCAGTTTCCCATGAGTCATACTTTGTGCATTGCACATTTCAATTACTAGCAAATGTTTGCATTTGTTTCTTCTTATTTTGAGTTATGCCACATCAGCTAATGAATGTCTTGAAAGCTTTACTTCATACATATCATTAAGATCAACTCTACTTTCAGGGGGCAGATTTTCCCCATTTGTATTTTGATTGCCTTCCAACCTTAGAGCTCGTTTTCTAGCACTGTATCAAACAGTGTTCCACTACTATTCATAAGTATTTCTCCAGTCAATTTTTGTAGAATTAGATAGCCACGTCCTTCTTCATAGTCTGTCTTATTATGGGAGCTGAAACCTCTTTACCATGGGTAAGCCTTCTGGTATTTGAAATACCAGTGGCATAGTTTCTAGCATCACGACAATACACAAGCCATCAAAGACTGACAAATTGACAGAAAGTGTTACCCGTGTAAGGCTTAATTGTCCATAATTTTTTAGTGGTTCATTAGGACTCTGGAGTAACTGAAAAGATCAAACCTAATTTCTTACAGAAAATTATGGAACCATCTATTGTTATGATAATGGCAACAGTACCATATAATGTACATTGGAATCTACTATTTCTGACCTACCTCTAAAAGAGACATTTTGAAAAGGCTAAAAAACAAAACTACCTCTCACTTACCATTGTTAACCTCTGCTCTTACCTTGACCACGTCCAGGTGGGGTTCTAGTCATAGTTTCCTAAAAAGGGTCTTCATATTGAGAAAAACACTTAGCGCTTATATTTTCCCATCTAGACTTCTAGAAGACTACAGTAGTCCCCAAGCAAAATTACCTCTAGATAGAGACATTATACAAAACCAATCAAATGCAGAGTAATCAAGGAGGTAAAAGAGTAAAATGTTATACTTTTCTACCTTTCCTTTTCTATTCTTTTCTGGTCCCAGTTAGTTACCCTGCCACCAGCCCGTATTGAATCTTAATCTTTATAAGTCATAAATCCTTTTGGTAATTTTCTTAGATATTAGAAAACTATTAAAAACCAAACACTTGGACATGTAATGCTTAAATTTTTTTTTTCCTTCAGCGTCTAAGGGAGAACATATTTTGGGATAAGGTTGTACTCTTAAACCTACAAAATATATCATATAAGAAGCCTACTTGGACAGTCTACTTCCATAGTGATACCGCCTCAGAAACCCAGGAAAGGGAGGGGTGTCTATGAGTCGGGTCTGACTCCATGGCAAACAACAACAACAACAACAACAACAACTGTATTATTGCCAAATACATCTGATCCTACATTCTGCTTAACACAGTTAAGTTAGTTAGTCTCTATCATAGCTTAAGTTCATGGGAAGCAGGTTCTGAGACTAAAATTGGTGTGCAGGCCATTTATTTTTGGCAATTCTCTAGGGATCACCGCACTTAGAAGAGAAGGAAAAGAAGCAAAACAGGGAAGAGCAGAAAGTCAAATTATCATGTGAATTTGTGAAGGCCTTATCCAAACTGCCTAAGCTGGGAGAGTCCTTCATCTTGTCACAAGTAAGGACACTGGAATTGGGCCTTCACATTACACATGGACAAGAAGTTGGATGCAATCTCCCTCAGGAGGGGCATTTAGTTTGAGTGAGTCATGTCCCTTCAACAAAAGAAATTCCCACTGTGGTAGTTAAGTTTGTGTGTCAACTTGGCTGAACCTGGTTGAGTGGCTGGGCAGCTGGATGTAGTATTCCCCATTATGAGACTGATAATCAACTCCATGGCAATCTACTGTGAGCAGCTGAGTAGCTGCCTTATGGATGTGGTCTGCTTCCTGTATATAAGAAGCAGATTTGGGAATGGTCTCTAGCTTATGGCATGCTTGAACCTGGTATGTAGCTGTGTCATTGTTCAGCAGCCTACCATGATCTGCTGACCTTGGGACTTACAATGGACTTGAGTTAATGGCCTGCCTTGTGGTTTGGTAACATCGGGACTCTGCCCTTTTACTTGTCAACTTTGGGCTTGCGAGTCTCAGCAGCCAGTAGCTTTCTGAATGAAGAAAAGCTTCTAGCTCCAGTGGGCTGGGAGCAGGAGGCAGAGCTGAAGCTCAAGATTGAGGGGCTTTCACCCAGCTCCTAGAGCCTGGCACTTTGAACTCAGACTTAAAGCCTCCAAACTGTAAGAGAATAAACTTCTTTTTCTTCAAGCCATCCCATTTGTGGTATATTCCTGTCAGAGTGGTACTACGTAACCAGAACACCCACTTATCATTGAAAACTGAGGGTTCTTTTTAGGTAGTGCCCTCTTGTTAGGTGCTGTCGGGTTGGTTCCAACTCATAGCAACCGAGATGTGAAACACTTCCTGGTCTTGCACCATCCTCACAATAACTGCCATGCTTGAACCCACTGACACAGCCGCTGTGTCAATACATCTTGTTGAGAGTCTTTCCCTTTTTTGCTGACCCTCTGCTTTACCAAGCATGATATCTTTCTCCAGGGACTAGTCTCTACTAACTATATGACCAAAGTATAAGAGGCAATGTCTTGCCATTCTCTCTTCTAAGGAACATTCACACTTTACTTTTTCCAAGACAGATTTGTTAATTCTTTTAGCAGTCCATAGCATATTCAACATTCTTTGCCTACACCATAACTCAAATGCATAAATTCTTCTTTGGTGAACAGCTGAGTAGCTGCCTTGCGGATGTGGTCTGCTTCCTGTATATAAGAAGCAGATTTGGGAATGGTCTCTAGCTTATGGCATGCTTGAACCCGGCATGTAGCTGTGTCGTTGTTCAGCAGCCTACCATGATCTGCTGACCTTGGGACTTACAATAGACTTGAGTTAATGGCCTGCCATTAATTTTATTCATTGTCCACCTCTCAAACGAATATGAGGCTGTTGAAAATACCCTGGCTTGAGTCAGATGCACCTTTGTCCTCAAAGTGATATCTTTACTCTCTAAGACTTTTAAAAAGGTCTTTTGCAGCAGATTTACTCAATGTAAAACTTCATTTGATTTCTTGACTACCGCTTCCACAGGTGTTGATTGTGGATCCATGTAAAATGAAATCCTTGACAACTTCAATATTTTCTCCATTTATCTTGATGTTGCTTGTTGGTTGAGTTGTGAGGATTTTTGTGTTTATTACATTAAGTTGTGGTGGTATAGTGTCTAAGACATTTGCCTGCTAACCAGAAGCCTGGTGTTTCAAACCCACTAGCCACTCCTCTGAAGGAAGACCAGACAATCTACTTCTGTAGAGATACTGCCTTGGAAGCCCAAGGAGGGGTCACTATGAGTCTCAATTTACTTGATGGCATACTGAAGGCTGTCATCTTACATTTTCATCAGTAAGTGCTTCAAGTCTTCTTCAGTTTTGATAAGCAAGGTTGTGTTATCTGTATATCTTAGATTGTTAATGAGTCTTCCCACAATCCTGATGCCATGTTCTTTTTCATATAGTGTGGCATCTTAGATTATTTGCTCGGCATAGAGTTTGAATAAGTATGATGAAAGGATACAACCTTGACAGACCATGTCTGATTTAAATATGCAGTACTCCTTGTTCTTTTCAAATAATTGCCTTTTGTCTATGTACAGATTCTTCATGAACACAATTAAGTATTCTGTAATTCTTGTTCTTAGAAATAATATCTATAACTTCCTGTGATACACACAGTTGAATGCCTTTGCATGGTCAGTAAAACACAGGTAAACATTTTTGTGGTATTCTTTACTCTCAGCCAAGATCTATCTGACATCAATAATGATATCCCTTATTCCACACCCTCTTCTGAATTCAATTTGAATTTCTGGAAGGTCCCTGTTAATATACTGCTGCAGCAATTTTTGAATTATCTTCACCAAAATTTTTCTCACATATGATATTAATAGTGTTGTTTGATAATTTCTGCATTCTGTTGGATCATCTTTCTTTGAAATGGGCACAAATATGGATCTCTTCCAGTCCATTGGTCAGGTACTTGTCTTCCAAATTTCTTGACCTGAACTAGTGAGTGCTTCCAGCAACCATTTGCACCTATTTTTTTAGTGCACTCAGTATTCTGTCACTTTCTGGAAACTTGTTTATTTATTTCTTTTTACCAATTCCTTCAATCCAATGTGGATTTCTTCCTTCAATACTATTGTTTCTTGATAATATGGTGCCTCCTGAAATGACTGAACATCAACCAAATCTTTTAGGTACAGTGACACTGCATATTCCTCTCATCTTCTTTTGATGCTTCCTTCATTTTCCAATATTTTCTAAAGCTGAAAGAACTGAAGGAAAATTCAAGCCTAGAATTGCAATTTTGATTAATTCTATAGGCAATAATCTATGGATTATCACAATTGGACTGATAACAAACATCATGATTAATGGAGAAAATATTGAGGTTGTCAAGGATTTCCTTTACTTGGATCCACACTCAAAGCCCATGGAAGCAGCAGTCAAGAAATGAAATGGCATAATACATTGGGAAAATCTGCTACAAAAGATCTCTTGAAAGTGTTAAGGAGCAAAGATATCACTTAGAAGACTAAGGTACACCTGACCCAAGCTACAATATTTTCAGTAACCTCATATGCACATGAAAGCTGGACAATGAATAAGGAAGACCCAAGAAGAACTGATGTATTTGAATTTTGGTTTTGGTGAAGAATATTGACTACTACAGACTGACGGAATGAACAACTATATCTTAGAATAAGTACAGCCAGAATGTACCTTATGAATGAGATTGGCCAGAGTTCATCTCTCATACTTTGGTCATGTTATTAGGAGGGATGTATAGGAGCTCTGGTAGCTTAGTGCCTAAGGCACTTGACTGCTAACCAGAAGGCTGGCTGTTCAAACCCACCAGCCACTCCTCAGAAGGAAGATGAGGCAATCTACTTCTGCAGTGATATTGCCTTGGAAACCCAAGGAGGGGTCATTATGAGTCGGGTCTAACTCAATGGCACATAACAGCAACAATAACAACATCCCTGAAGAAGGATATCATGCAAGGGAAAGTAGAGGGTCAGCAAAAAAGGGGAAGACCCCCAATGAAATGGACTGATACAGTGACTGCAACAATAGGCTCAAGAATTGCAATGATTGTGAGGATGGTGCAGAAGTGGTCAGTGTTTCATTCTGTTGTATATAATAGGGTCATTCTAAGTCAAAACTGCCTTGACAACACCTAGCAACAATGACAATATGGGTAAAATATCAAACACCTCCTACACTGGTGGAAATAAGCCCTTCAGTTCCATAGAAGGATCTGGGTGGCACATCACAGTACTCCCTGAAATTACATTATTCTCTCATGCAAGCAAAAAGTGCAATTAATCCCCATTACTTGCCAGAATGAGTTCCAAATCTAAAATTTGACTATTAAGAATAAAGTGCCTTATTCTCTCACTATTATTTCCTTAAGCTTCCATTGATTTCCAGTACAGATAATAATAACCTTTCTTGGTTTTCTTTGCCAGCTGTGTGCATTTCTACATGCTTCCAGGCTCTAATCTATCCATAGTCTTGAAACTCCCCTTGCTTTACTTCTACCACTTTATATTTTTAAAAAACTCAATAATCTACTTAAAGTATTTGTCTCATTCTCTTTCAAGAAAACTTAATTGACCATCTTTTTCTATATTTTGCTAAAAAATTCTTGTAGCTATATTATGTATTATTTGTATATAATATTTTAATCTTATACTTTTTTTTTAATTTGTACAAGTAAATGTGTTCTATTTTGGTACCCAAAATATAATTTTAAAAAAATTTAGAAATATTTTAGCACCTTCATTTAAAAAAATTGAAAGTAGTCAGTGTAGTTCAACAATGGCAATCAAAATCAGCTGGAAAAAAAGACAGGATGGACAGATATCCCACTCTTATGTCTCATTATTGAGCACGGCTTTGTGGTAGATAAGTGAATTAATGAGGAGCAGAACTGAGATTCTGGAAGCTTGATAGTCCTTTACTAGCCTGGTTTTATATTCATAAAACTGGAAGAGTGTTCACATAGGTTAGTTTAGATGTGTGTTAAGGACCTCCTCATATGAACCAGTGTACCTCATCAATCATGGGGCTATTCAATATACATGATGGTTACAGACTGTACAATACAGTGTGAGCTGGCCTGCACACAGTCCTCATTTATCACCCACAGCTTCTGTGCATTGAAATTGTCTGTTCCACACATTTCCCTACACTCCAGAGTGGTGGAAATAGCACAAGAATCAATTACCTATGCATCTCTTGGAGCCATGCTAACAAATGCATAAGACAGCGATGTACAAGGTCTATTCTATATATGTTTGTACACATAAACCCACTTTTCTTATTATTTAAAAAAATAAAGAGCCATAAAATTTAAATTAAAGCAATATAGATTATTTGATTTAGTGCTCCAAAAATAATCAGACACCATAAAAATTTAAACAATATGTCTATTCAATTATTGATATTTAATTGAAATAAAATGTATCTTTTAAAATTTTTACTTTTAAACTACTCATTTTTGTACCATATAGGTAGAGACAAATACTAACTCAAACACTTTATTAGAGATTTCCATCTTGAGGGAGAGACTTGACTAGGAGACATGTGAAGTCCTTTACAATTCTGATTCTATGATTCTCTGAATTGCAGATATCAAATATGAATAACCATCATATGGATTTTCACTTGTTAAATATCGTTAAGGGTTTCAAAGATAGAATTTTGTAATATATAGATTGTCTTGTCATAAATTATTATGATGCATATAGGGTTTGAAATATAACATATCAATTGTGATTAAATTTATTAACTTACATATTTAGAAAAATAAACAAAAATCACCCACTGTCATTGAGTTGATTCCAACTTGTAATGACTCCTATTGGGTTTCTGAGGCTGTAAATCTTTATGTAAGTAGAGTTCCTCATCTTCCTCTCACCGAGCAGCTGGTGGGTTTGAACCACCAAGCTTTTGGCTGGCAACCAAATGCCTTACAGACTACAACACCAGGACAACTAATTAGAAGGATATATAAGAAATGTATAGCCTATAAATATGTATGTCTGTCTATATAAATACAAATACACACTTAACATACATTTAGATATGGATGGATGGATGGATAGATATATAGATAGATAGATAGATAGATAGATGTGGTGTTAGGTGCCATTGAGTCAGCTATGACTCATAGTGACCCTATGTGAAAAAGAACAAAACACTGCCTGGTCATGCAATGTTCTGGTTACTTCATGCTGCTCTAAAAGAAAAAATACCACAAATGGATGGCTTCAACAAACAGGAGTTTATTCTCTTAAAGTTTGAGTCTAGAAGTCTGAGTTCACAGTGCCAGCTCTAGGGGCTGGGTGAAAGCTCCTTACCTTGGGCTTCAGCTCTGTCTCTTGCTCCTGGCCTACTGAAACTAGAGGCCTTCTTCACTCAGGCAGCTGCTGGCTACTGAGGCTGACAAATCCAATGTCAACAAGTAAGAAGGTACAGTCTCAATGTTACCAAATCACACAGCAGGCCACTAATTCAAGTCCTGGAAAAAGTCTCAAGATCGACAGAGCATGACAGGCTCCTGAATGAAGACTTGGCTATATGCAGGGCCCAAACATGCCAAAATGCTCAGACCTTTCTCAATGCTTCTTCTTATATACTGGAAGAAGGCCACATCCCTAAGGGTATTCAGCCGCTCCAGTAGATTCCACCAGGGAGTTGATTATCAGTCTTACCATGGGGAATGACTACATCCAGCTGCCCAGATGCTCAAAACCAGGCCCAGCCAAATTGACATATGCATCATCCTCACACAATCCCTGCTATACTTTAGCCCATTGTTGCAGCAACTGTCTCAATCCATCTTGTTGAGAGTCTTCCCCTTTTTCCTTGCTTTTCCATTTTGCTAAGCATGATAACCTTCTCCAGGGATGGTCCCTTCTGACAATGTGACCAAAGCAGGTGAGATGAAGTCTGTCCATTCTTGCTTCCAAGGAGCTTTCTGGCATACACACACACACACATATTGTTGTTGTTGTTATGTGCCATCGAGTCGGCCCTGACTCATAGTGACCCCTCCTTGGGTTTCTGAGGCAGTATCACTACGGAAGTAGGATTGCCCAAACTTCCTTCCGAGGAGTGGCTGGTGGGTTTGAACCACCAGCCTTCTGGTTATCAGGCAAGTGTCTTAGCCACTATGCTACCAGAGCTCCCAT
>NW_006921704.1:6949970-6954417 GCF_000298275.1 Orycteropus afer afer | reverse complement strand
GGAAGGAAGGTTGGGCAATCCTACTTCCGTAGTGATACTGCCTCGGAAACCCAAGGAGGGGTCGCTATGAGTCGGGGCCAACTCGACGGCAAACAACAACAACAACAACAACACATATATGTGTATAGATGTGTATGTATTTTGCTGATTTTTATACAAATGTTTAAGCATATATACTTAATATGCATGTGTGTATATCAATGTGTATATACATGTATAGTATATACACTACTATACATGTGTTTGTACATACATAAATGCATGTGCATATATACACAAATATAGAAATATATATGTATGTGTACACACATATAAGTTCTGGTGGCATAGTGCCTAAGACATTTGACTGCTAAACAGAAGGTTAGCAGTTCAAACCCACCAGCCACTCCTTAGAAGGCAGCCTGGGCAATCTACTTCCATAAAGATTTAGCACCTAAATTTTAAAAAGATGCTAAATCCATAAAGATTTACCACCTCGAAAACTCAAAGGAGATCACTATAAGTCAGAATCAACTCAATGGCACTGAGTTTGGTTGGTACACACATACACACATATAATGAAGGATCCTAATTATTCTTTCTTTACAAGGGTAAATGTAATATTAAAAAGCGTATTAATTCTCATAATGCTTTTCATAATTTAATGCTAGTGGAGTAATGCCTAAGGCATTTGACTGCTAACCAAATAGCTGGCAGTTCAAACGGAAGGAAGATTGGACAATCTACTTCTGTAGTGATACTGCCTCTGAAACCCAAAGAAGGGTCACCGTGACTTGGATCCGACTCAACGGCAGTGAGTTTGTAAAACTTATGTGGGCTTTTTGAAAAATTTTGTATAGAGACCACAGAGACATCACATTATCAGGAAGATAACATTTATCATTAGTATTACTTTAAGTATGTTCAAATATTTCATGATATTTTCTCATTTTAAATAAAATTATGTACATAAGTTTTATGTTCTAGAGCAAAATATTTCCTCAAAAATACTTCATATATAAAAAGATGTCTGAAAAAAAATCAGGGATAATTAATATATCCAAGAAATATCAAAAGAACTTTTTGAGGTAATATTGTTTATGTTTCCACTTATGTAAGTTACCAGTTACACTCCTCTAAAATATGAAAAAGAAAAAAAGTGAAGGGGGAGGGAGAAGAAGGAAAAGGGGGAAAGAGAGGAAGTCTTTTGTAGACAAAAGTAAATGGGAAGACAGGTATTCATATGCTTATTAAGTATTAAAACACTTTACAGGAGCACAGAATATCTAAGGATAACTCCTTTCTTTTAAAGATTTTTTAAATAATTTAAATCATACCTAAGAAACTGTTAAAACAAATATTCCTCACCCTTAAAAGTATGTAATTTAATTACCTCATGCAATAGTCTATAGATAGGAAAGGGAAATGTTGTTGTTGTTGTTGTTGTCATGTGCCGTCGAGTCGGACCCGACTCATAGTGACCCCTCCTTGGGTTTCCGAGGCAGTATCACTATGGAAGTAGATTGTCCCATCTTCCTTCTGAGGAGTGGCTGGTGGGTTTGAACCGCCAGTATTCTGGTTAGCAGTCAAGTGCCTTAGCCACTATGTGACCAGAGCTCCCACGAAAGGAAAATACATACTTTAAATCACATTTACATCTTAGCAGAATAAAAAGACAATATCCATGCATGAAAAATCAAGAGATATTTATTAAAATCTAAGATATGCTTGATGGTATGCTAAGTTGCTGCATAAACCACAATTGTAACAGCATGTAAAGAGCATACATATCAATATTTGTACATCGTACATTATCAAACAGAGATGATATCATCCCCAAGTTTGCAAAAAGCAGTCCTCAGAGTAGGGCATGAAAATGTCTTATCATTTGATTTATAAAGTACACATATACATACAGTACATAAACAGATAACAGTCTGTCTGTTGTATTAACATTTCACTAGGAGAGGGCAGTTTGGAACAGGAAATTTTAAAGTCTCCTTTGTTGCTATTATGTGCCCTCAAGTCAGACCTGACTCATAGCGACCCCTCCTTGGGTTTCCGAGGTAGTATCACTATGGGAGTAGTTTGCCCAACCTTCCTTCTGAGGAGTGGCTGGTGAGTTTGAACCACCAGCCTTCTGGTTAGCAGTCAAGTGCCTTAGGCAGTACACTACCGGAGCTCCCTAGGGAATCACAATAATGATAATGTGCTGAGAAACAGTAATATATATAATGCAATGGAAATATAAAAAAGAAACAAGGTAAGAAGTTCAGGAAGGCTTCCAGGAGGACCTTAATGAGTGCTATTTCACAAGATAAGTAGAATTGAGTAGGAGAAGAGATTGAGGCAAGGTTAAGAAAATGAAGAAATTATTAAAAATAGAAAAAATAGAGTCCTGGAGGTAAGAAGCAATGTGATCAGTGCAAAGCAATGTAAGGCAACTAGTGGAACTGAAAGCTGAATCTGAGCATCAGAGGGAAGAACAAGATGTAGATGTGGATTGGTCAAACATCTTGAGTTTCTTTTGTTGGCTAAGGGAAGGTATAGATGGCTTTTAAACAGCTAACTCTTGTGGTCTGATTTGCATTTTAAGATAAGTTATGAAAGCACTGCAAACAGTTAGGAAACTGTGAACATTATTATAATATCGACATCAATTATGTCTTATCCATAATTCTAAAATCCTAAAAGGTGTGAAAGTTGAAAGTTCTTGTAAATAACCTGAACTTAAATTCATTTATTTATACCTTCATGTGGATGATTATATGTTTCATTATGGACATTTAATAGGTTTGATAAGCCCTGGATCCCCCTGAGAATGTTACATAATTCAAGACATACTGCATTGAACTTTATTTCTACAATCTGAAAACAAAAGGCAAAGCTGAACTGTGAAGCCTAAGGATTTTGGATAAGTCATTGTGAACTTAGAATAACTTCTATGTTAGGAGTTTATTTTATGCTAAGAATTAAGCTAAATAATTTAATATATTTTATTGAATGCTTCACAACATGCTGCTCAGGTAGTTATTTTTATCTTTATTTGACACCTAAAAAAGTGAAAACTCAGAAAATTTATAAATTGTCCATAGCAAACATGCAGAATCAGATAGTCCTCAGTGTATGTGTTAGACTCCACAGTCAATGTTCTTTAACTCTGTAAATATAAGTACAAAATAAGTAATAGAGAGTTGTTCATACCTTCCTCCTTCCCCATCATGGAGCATCTGCCTAGGTGTTTCATCTGTCTTCTCCAAGCCCTTGTAGAGAACTAAATGAATGAAAGAGAGTCAAAAGTAAACATGTCGCTGAGATGGCCCTGTCTAGGAAGTTGAGGGAAACAACACAGGGATAGCTATCAATTCATAGACCTTTCTTTATTTTCATATGAATTAGATTATTTCTTAATTTATAGAAAAATTTCTAGTCATGATTCTTTACTCAAGAATAAAAATGAATTGTATTTCCTGTATAGAAGCCTTTTTTAATATCATGAATCTTCAATCTTTAAGCTGTTTTTTTATTAAATGGCTAAGAAATAATAGTACATCTTTTATTTTTGTGAAAAAATAAAAAAGCATAATAAAATAAAGACTATTAGGGAATGCAGTGAAATTCTTTCATAAATTAATTAAAGTATGGATTGAATATTTCTCTGTGAAAGAATGGAGAAAGATCTACTTATGACTTTTTCCTTTGTAGATTTATTAATACAAGGTTTTTATTTAGATTAGTAGGTTATATTTCCTGCATTCCCTTTTTCTCATCCTCTGAAAATCAGTTTTTTTTCTTCTTAAATGAAATATTACCTCTGTGATGTCACACATGTAAGCATTTTATATTTACTAGGTGAAATCACAGCATAGAATATTTACTAAGGTTATGCATTTTGAAGCAGAGTGCCTGGCTTTTATTCTGGTTCTTCACTTGCTAGCTGACTAAGTTTAAGAACATAGCTTCCGTAACTGAAAAACAGGAATAATGATATTGCCTGTGATAGTTGGAGCTGTGTGTCAACTTGGCTTGACCACAGTTCTGTGTGGTTTAAGTTGTTGTGATGTGGTTATTCCCATGATGGGATCAGATGATTATATTTCGAGCAGGCAATCTGTTGAAAGGGAGTTTCCCTAGGGATGTGGCCTGCTTCCAGTACATCTATGGACATTCGGGGAAAAAAGACATTCTTTGGATTAGGACTCTGTTGTGTTGCCTACAACTGTGTGTGAGTGAACAATCCACCATTCAGCCTGGAGATCTTGGATTCGTCATTCGTTGGAGTTAACAGCCAGGATACTGCCTGCCAGCCTTGAGCTCCTCAGCCCCTGTGGCTGCAAGAGTCAGGAAAAGCCCCCAGCTTGACATTTGATCCAAGAACTTTGGACTTGCCAGCTTCTATAAGTGTGTGAGCCATTTTCCTAAGACAAATTTTTCTATATATACATACATATATATATATATATATATA
>NW_006921704.1:6942646-6944306 GCF_000298275.1 Orycteropus afer afer | reverse complement strand
ATTATCTTCTGTGACTGTGTTAATTGGTTTCCCTTTTCTTTGTTGAAGAGGGTCTGTGCAATCCTTCTGCCTAGTCCGCCATCTTGCCCCGCCTCCTCATCCCTTCATTGTTTTTTAATGGAGCATTGTATGAATGTGCCATAATTTGGTTATCCATTTATCTGTTGATGGGCATTTAAGTTGTTTCCCTCTCTTTGTCACAGTGAATTGTGCTGCAGTGAACATGGGTGCGCATATGTCTGTTTGTGTCCTGTCTCTCACCTCTTTAGGATATATTCCTAGTAATGGAATTGCTGATTCAAATGGTATTTTTATTTTCAGTTTTTTAAGGAAACATCATACCATTTTCCACAATACGTACCATTTTACAGTCCCACAAGCAGTGTATGAGAGTTCCAATCTCTCTGCAACCTTGGCAGCATTTGTTATTTTCTGTCTTGTTGAACTTTGCTACTAGTGCTGGAGCAAGATGGTATCTCATTGTTGTTTTGATTTACATCTCTCTAATGGCTAATGATCATGAGCAATTCCTCGTGTATTTGTTGACTGTGAGCATATCACGTTTAGTGAAGTGTCTGTTCATGTCCCTTGTCCATTTTTTAATTGTATAGTTTGTCTTTTAGGCATTGAGGTGTTGAAGTTTTCTATAAATTTTGGAAAAAGTCAGGTATCTCATAGGCAAATATTTTCTCCCAATGTGTAAGTTCTCTTTTTACCCTTTTGGAGAAGTCTTTCAATGCACATAGAATTTAATTTTTAGAAGATCCCAGTTATCTAGCTTCTCTTCCACCTCCTTCCTGTACATTCTTGGTTATGCTTGATAGTCTATTTATGCTCTAAATTAGGGTCCTTAGATTTCCCCCTATTTTATCTTTGATCATTTTTATACTTTTGGGCTTTACACTTAAGTCTTCGATCCAACTTGAGTTTATTTTTGTGTATGGAGTGAGATATGGGTCTTGTTTCATTTTTCTGCAGGTGGATATCCAATTTTGCCACCATCATTTGTTAAAGAGACTATCTCTTCCCCATTTAAGGGGTTTTGGTCTTTTGTCAAAGATCAGCTGTCCATAGATGGATGGGTCTATTTCTGCGTTTTAGATTCTGTTCCACTGGTCTATCTATCTATCATTGTACCATTACCATGCTTGTTCTAGTTACCTAGTACCACTCTGACAAGAAATATACCACAAATATGATGGCCTTAACAAACAGGAGTTTATTCTTACAATTTGGAGGCTTCAAATCCAAGTTCAAAGTGCCAGGCTCTAAGAACTGGGTGAAAGCCCCTCAAACTTGGGGTCCAGCTCTGCCTCCTGCTCCTGGCCCACTGGAGCTGGAAGTGTTTCTTCACTCAGACAGCTTCTGGCTGCTGAGGCTGAGAAGCCCCAAGGTTGACAAGTAAAAAGGCACAGTCCCAATGTTACCAAACCACATGGCAGGCCATTAACTTAAGCCCATTGTAAGTCCCAAGGTCAGCAGAGCATAGTGGGCTGCTGAGCAAGGATATGGCTACATGCAGGGTCCAAGCATGCCATAGGCTAGAGACCATTCCTAAGGCTTCTCCTTATACACAGGAAGCAGACCACATTCCAAAAGCAACTACTCAGCTGCATGTGGCAGATCCCACCATGGAGTTGATTGCCAGTCTCATCTTGGG
>NW_006921704.1:6941279-6942546 GCF_000298275.1 Orycteropus afer afer | reverse complement strand
CTGTGCCCCCCCCCCAGAGCCCTACTTAGTTATGTGCTCCTGTTTGTCCATCTTTCCCTCCATGTGACGCTGCCCTTCTGGTGCCCTATGGCCAATTGCTCCAAGGGGTGAATCTCTGTAGAGTAGGGGGATGCATTGCCCTGGGTTGGGTGTTCTGAATGTAAGTCTTTCTACTATTGGGAGTGTGTCCTGTCCCGGGCCTGAAGTGTATTCCAGGTCCATAGTCTTGAGGGTCCCACCAGACTCCATCAGACCAGTAATTCTGGTCATTATTGTGTTTTTGTATTTTTTTTCCACATTTTTCCTCCCACTCTATCCAGGATCTCCAGTTTTGATCCCCTCCCAAATGATTGGCATTGGTAGCTGGGCACCATCTAATTATTCTGGTCTTGAGGCCCATCATATCCTAGGGCAAATGGTTTCCAAACCCCATTGGTTTTCTTCACTCTTCTTCACTTTAGACAAGAGGAGACCATTAGCTACATCTTAGATGGCCACTCAAAACTTTTAAGACCCCAATCACTACTCACCAAAATAGGTTGTAGAACAAGATTTTTATGTGTCATGTTGTGCCAATTGAGCCTGGTGTCCCCCAATACTATGGTCCTGAGTTGGCAGACCTGATGGTTCTCTCTCCCAAGGTGTTTGGCTGTCTCTGAGAGTTTACTCCAAGACTGTCTTTTGTTGCATCTGTAATGATTGTGGTTATTTTGTATCACTAGTATCTCTGCAAGATTAGTGTCAGGTAAATCTATCCTTGGTCTAGGGTATATTCCTATTCACCAGCCCCCATCTAATCTTCTGAGTTGTCTATGCATTTATCTGTAGCCTGGCATTTGGTGTTAGTGGTAATGCAGTACTGTGAATATACTGGTATTAGCCTCTGTTGTCTATATCTTATGTGCACAATTCAGTGTCCTCCCTTTCCCCAATGTTATCATGTTGGTCACAGACTATTTCCATACCATCCTTCCCCTTACTCACCTCAGCGTGTGGCCCCCAACTAGTCCGAAATTTTCCCCTCCCCTTCCCTCTCATTCCCTGTAACCTGCAAAGTGAGTTCCCTTCCCTAAGCAAACCCTTCCTTGACTTTTTTACATTAATGGGCTCATACAAATTTGTCCTTCTGTGATTGACTTACTTCACTCAGCATACTGTCCTCCAGATTCATCCATGCTGTGACATGATTCACATATCCTTCATTGTTTTTTTTTTTTTTTTTTTTTTATTAGGATTTGGGTGAAGATTTACAGAGTAAATTCACTTT
>NW_006921704.1:6940512-6941179 GCF_000298275.1 Orycteropus afer afer | reverse complement strand
ATGGCTGTATAATAGGTTTTGAGATCCGAGAGTGTGAGACCTCTCACTTTGTTTTTCTTCTTCAGTAATGCTTTGCTTATCTAAGGTCTCTTTCTTTTTCATAAGAAGTTAGTAATTGGTTTTTCCATATCCTTAAAAAATATTGATGGTATCTGGATTGGTATCACATTAAAGGTGTAGATCACATTTGCACAATATTCAGTCTTCATATCCATGAACAAGTCAAGTTCTTCCAGTTTTTTTAGACCCCTTGTAGATTCTTGTAGTAGTGTTTTATAGTTTTCTTTGTATATGTCTTTTGTGCCTCTGGTAAAATTTATTCCTAAATATTTTATCTTCTTGGTAGCTATTGTAAATAATATTTTTTTCCTTATTTCTTTTCTTAGAGGGTCTGTGTTGATGTTGAAGCATCCAAATGATTTTTGTATATTGACTTTGTATCCTGCCACTCTGCTGAACCTCTCTATTAGTTCCAATAGTTTTTATTGCTGACTCTCTTGCATTTTCTATGTATAGGATCATGTCATCTGCAAATAGAGATAGATTTATTGCCTCTTTACCAATTTGGATGCCTTTTATTTCTCCTTCTTGCCTTATTGTCCTGGCTAGTACTTCCAATAAAATGTTAAATAGAAGTGGTAATAGAGGTCATCCCTCTCTGGTTCAC
>NW_006921704.1:6937920-6939806 GCF_000298275.1 Orycteropus afer afer | reverse complement strand
CTTGACTGCTAATCAGAAAGCTGGTGGTTCAAACCCACCAGCCACTCCTCGGAAGGAAGATGAGGCAATTTACTTCCATAGTGATACTGCCTCGGAAACCCAAGGAGGGGTCACTATGAGTCAGGTCTCACTTGATGGCACATAACAACAACAACATGTTTCTAGAAACTTTTCCATCTCTTCTAGGTTCTCAAATCTGTTGAAGTACAGTTCTTCATAATATTCTGTCAATAACATTTTAATTTCAGTTAGTTCTGTTGTGATGTTACCCTTTTCATTTATTATTCTTGTTATTTGCATCTTATTTTGTTTTGTTAGATTTGCTAGTGGTTGGTCGATTTTGTTAATCTTCAAAGAACCAACTTCTTGTTTTGTGTTTCATTTCTTTCTGCTCTGATCTTTATTATTTCCTTACTTCTGGATTCTGTAGGTTTCTTTTGTTGCTCTTATTCTAATTGTTGAGTTAGAGCATTGATTTTTTTTCTTTCCTCTTTTTTGATGTGTGTATTTTTTACTATAAATTGACATCTGAGTACTGTTTTCACTGTGTCCCATAGGTTTTTGTAAGATGCATCTTCATTCTTGTTTGTTTCTAGGAAGTTTTTCATTTCATATTTCATTTCTTCTATTACCCAGTAGTTTTTGAGCAATGTATTATTCAACTTCTGCATGTTTGATATTTTGTTATTGATTTCTAGTTTTATAGCATTGTGGTATGAGAAGATTCTTTGTAGTATTTCAATGTTTTTGAATTTTATGAGGCTTATTTCATGTCCTAACATATGATCTATTCTGGAAAATTATCCATTTGCACTAGAGAAGAATGTGAATTATGCTTTTGTTGGGTGGAATGTTCTGTATATATCTATGAGGTCAAGTTGGTTGATCGTGTTGTTAAGTTCTTCTGTTTCTTTATTGAGTTTATTTTCTAGTTGATCTGTCCCACCTAGAAAATGGTGTGCTAAAGTCTCCTACTACTATTGTAGAGTTGTCTATTTTTCCTTTCAATTCAGTTAATATCTGTTTCATGTATATTGGAGCAGTTTCATTGGGTGCATAGATATTTTTTATGGTAATGTCTTCTTGGTCAATTGACCCTTTTAATATCATATAGCATGTCCCTTATGCTGGTTTTCACCTTGAAGTCTATTTTATCAGAAATTTAATAATGCCATTCCTGCTTGATATATTACCATTCGCTTGATATATATTTTTTCCACCCCTTAACTTTTAATTTGCTTTTATCTGTGTGTATAAGTGGGTCTTTTGTAGGCAGTCAATGGTTTTCACTTATCTTTTTCTGTCTGTCCACTGTCTCTGATTGTCTCTTGAATGTGGATGCTACTTAACAAGTTTCATTTAAATCTTAAATTTATTAGCTGATTGATATGTCCCACTCTCATGGCTTTGAAGATGTTCATTTACCTTAAGCCCATCCACATTTATTAATAAGAGTCAGGGGATGCCCCAGAGCTCTTCTCTACTAATTTACTTAAGTCACCTCAGGAAGTCTTGGATTTCCAGATCATCCATAAACCCCTAGATTAAAAAGTGTAGTCTATCTCCCTCCCTTCTCATCATCTTTCCTGTCCATTCTTCCCTCCCTCCCTGTTTATGCTATTAATAATAATAACAAAATAAAATAAAACTTCACTGCCATCAAGTCAGATATAACTCATAGCAACCCCTCCTTGGTTTTCTGAGTTCACCAGCCTTCTTGTTAGCAATCAAATGCCTTAAGGACTATGATACCAGAACTCTCTTGGTATCTTATAAGCTTGAGTTTTAAGCTGGAGATGATATTTCTGTTTTATTTTGTTCTGAGCATATTTTGTTTCTGTATCAAGTTAATGCCCATAACTAGTGGTTTTTTTTTTTTTTTTTTT
>NW_006921704.1:6929289-6937380 GCF_000298275.1 Orycteropus afer afer | reverse complement strand
ATCAACTTAAAAACTTCTTATCTTTTTAAAGTATATTTTATTAAAAGAAAAGATTGAAGTTCTTGTTTATATACAACTGATAGAGCTCTGTTGGCACAGCAGGTATGGCATTTGGATGCTAACCATAAGGTAAGTGCTTCAAACCCACCAGCTGCTCAGCAGAAGGAAGATGGGGCAATCTACTTCTCTAAAGATTTACAGCCTTGGAAACATAATGGATATTTGCTAGGAGTCAGAATTGACTCAATTGCAGTGAGGATTTTTTTTTTTTTTAATAGGTTCAATGGGCTAATTCATGAAAATCTTAAAAGCTTTAATATTAAGTAACATAAAAGAAATTGGGTTTCTCATTGTTAACAGAATTTTCCTTAATTACTGAGTTAAAAAGTTTATTTTACTCTTATACAATCTTCCTTAAAGGCAAAGATTTGAATATAATTAATTCTTGACCATAATAGATTCCTGACAATTTTGAAAATTCATATCAACCTGGATAAGATTTATTTCTATTTAATTTTTAAAAAAATGCTAAAAAGATTTATTTAATGTGTTATAAATTACATGAAATACATTGTCAAATCAAAGAGTGCCACATTTTATTTAATTTAAAATTTATATGTCTATAAGATTTGCCTGATATTAAACAAGAACATAATATTAAGTCATAATTTTATTGTTTCAATTATCAATTTAATTACACCTTTAATTCCTTTAAATTCAACATCATCAAAGCCAATAGTTTTAACAAAGAATTCACATCATTTACCCATAACATTTTATTACTATTCAAGTGCTTAAAGATTTAATAATCTTGATAAATTCTTAATATAGTCTACATATTTAATATTGTGTTTTAAAATTCGTATGTCTATTTTAAAAAATATTTTAATCTAAAATCTTTCTTAAAATTAACTTTATTTGGTTTTATATTTAAAAAAAAAAAAAAAACTAATTGCCTTCAAGTGAGATCTGTCTCATAGCAACCCCTCCTTGGGTTTCTGAGAAGGTATCACTATGGAAGTAGATTGCCCAATATTCCTTCTGAGGTATATTGGTATTAGGTATATATTTAATTACTATTGAGTCTTTCACTTTTGGAATTCACTTTTATTTTAAGTTAAGCATAGATAATTTAATGGTGTAACTTGCAAATAACTTTTACTTTACTAATTCACTAAAATGGCTTGAACAAGCTATTTCTACAAAATTAGACTATATCAATAGACTTATTGAAAAAGTCAAAATACCCAGTCAACTAGTCATTGTTGTTGTGTGCCATCAAGTCGGCCCCTGACTCATAACGACCCCTCCTTGGGTTTCTGAAGGCCGTATCACTATGGAAGTAGATTGCCCAACCTTCCTTCAAAGGAGAGGCTGGTGGGTTTGAACTGCCAGCCTTCTGGTTAGCAGTCAAGTGCCTTATGCTACCAGACTGGTCAGCACTCCGAAAATTTAAAAATCACACTCAAACACCCTAGTGGGCAGAAAATGATGACATCTAAAGTATTTAACTAAATCCCAAGATCACAAAATTTTATGGACATTGTTTACTGTTTGTCTGTGCTGTTGTTAATACTTCTTATTGTGCCTAAGTAAATACTACAGGAGAAATAGAACAAGATATCAAAAACATGCCAACAAGCTACTTGACTCAAACCAATTCCTCCTATTCCTGACTCTCCTTTTCTTGACATCTCTAGATGGTTACCTAAGGATATTTGTTCTTGGTTATGTTCTATATGACAGGTGATCTTTAAACTAATCAAATATTATATAAATCATTATGCTAACAATTGTAATCAAACTACTGTTTTCCTGGCAATGTATAAAATTATATGTCCTAAAGAAACTGGATTTATAAGAAACCTCAGTTTTAAACCTTGTGTTAATCTTTTGAAAATGCCAAGTTGTTCCTCCAAATGTGGTCTCACTATATACTACCACAAACCAGAAGATCACATAAATAGTGTCTGAGTTATAACATAATAGAACATGGTGTCTGCCTATAATATAAGTACTCCCCCTGCCTGCACCCCCCCAAAAAAAATAACATAGAATAAGTTCATACCAAAAAGCAAACCAAACAAACAATCAAAAAACACTCCTACTATAGTGATCAAGGAATCTCTATGGAGATTCACAATCAAAAGGGGTGTCTTATCTATCTAGTGGCACAGTAATAAAAACACAAGTGGATGGCTTTAAGAAACAGAAATTCAAGATCTCACAGTTTAGGAGGCTAGAAGTTTAAATTTAGTTTGCCAACTCTAGGGGAAGCCTTTCTCACTCTGTTGGCTCTGAGGGAATCTCCTTGTCTCCTTTCATCTGTGGACATATCAACCCTTGGAGATCTCCAAGTGTCTTGATATCCACCTTCCCCTGGGTCTAGAAAATTCACAGTGCAGGGACTCTGGGTCCAAAGAATGTGCTTCAACCCTGCTTTTTTTTCTAGGTGGTACTGGTATCCTTGGGAGCTCTGGTAGCATAGTGGCTAAGACACTTGCCTGCTAACCAGACGGCTGGCGGTTCAAACCCACCAGCCACTCCTTGGAAGGAAGGTTGGGCAATCCTACTTCCGTAGTAATACTGCCTCGGAAAACCAAGGAGGAGTCGCTATGAGTCAGGGCCGACTCGATGGCACATAACAACAACAACAACAACTGGTATCCTTTCAATTTCTTCTCACTTGTTTAATCTCTTTTATATCTCAAAAGAAATTGACTTAGCATACAACCTAATCCTCTAGATTGTATCCTGCCTCATTAACATCACAAAAGTTGGAATTTACAATACATAGAGGACATTTGACTTGCTAGCCAGAATACTGGAAGTTCAAACCCACCAGCCACTCCTCAGAAGGAAGGTTGGGCAATCTACTTCCATAGTGATACTGCCTTGGAAACCCAAGGAAGCTTTGTTATGAGTTGGGTCTGACTCAATGGCACATAACAACAAACAACAAGGATAATTACAACATTTCACAAAAAGGAGGATTATTACATAATACTGAGAATCATGGTCCGGCCTTGTTGACGCATATTTTGTGGGGAACATAATTCAACCCATAATAATAGGAGGAAATCTGAATGAGCAGTATAACTGAGCACTTGGCATGACTAAGCAACTAGCACAGGTTTGAATTCAAACTTCCTTTGCCCTCTATCCCCTTTTTTCTTCTGCTTTTGGAATATGTGCACCCCCTTTTGAATAAATCATGCTTACTTAAGACTATAAAAAAGTGTTTTCTTCTCAGAATGTATGTAACTCATGTTTAACAAAGCTGTGGCAAATGATAAGAATATACCAGGAAAAAGAATGTAGAAAGTATCCTTAAAAAATGTTTATGAAAAATTGTTTTCAAGAAATCACTTATGCAGTTTACCTCCAAAATTTCTATGATTAACTTATATTATAAAATGTTTATTTGTGATTCATATATAACTTATATGTGCCCCCAGCCATCTTATATAAAAATTATTGTCTTCTTTCAGATATATTGTCAAATTTTAAAAGGTGACAAATTTTACTTAAGTTTATTAAGCATAGTATTTGCTTGATGGGAGCTCTGGTGTAGTGCCTAAGGCACTTGACTGCTAACCAGAAGGCTGGTGATTCAAACCCACCAACCACTCCTCAGAAAGAAGATGGGACATTCTACTTCCATAGTGATACTACCTCGGAAACCCAAGGAGATGTCACTATGAGTCATGTCCGACTCAACGGCACATAACAACAACAACATTTGCTTGATATTAAACAAGAACATAAAAGTTTTAACTAAACTCTTTATATAACTTAGAACCATATACTGAAGACAATTATGATTAAGATGGCCTTAGTTCTAGATGAAGCTTAGGGAAATGGCAAAATCACTCTTTGATCTACAATAGCTAAAATAAGGTATTCATGCATTTATTTAATTATTTTAGTTACCTTTTTTATGTGAGCAATGACTGTTTCTTGTGTGCAAAATAGAAATAATGAGAAAGGCTTATAATATAAAGGTTAAGACTAAGAGTATAAGTTTTGAAATCAGTAAGATGTAGGTTCCAGTTCAGTCACTAATAGCTAAGCTTTAGTAAGTTAGCTTGCTTCTCTAAGCTTCTATTTATAGTCTTACAATAGAAATGATAATGTTGTTGTTATTGATAGGTGCTGTCAAGTCAATTCTGACTCATAATGACACTATGTGCAACAGAATGAAACACTGCCTAGTCAAGAACCATCCCCAAAATCCTTGGTAGACTTGAGTCCGTTCTTGCAGCCACTGTG
This sequence comes from Orycteropus afer afer, assembly GCF_000298275.1. Lineage (NCBI taxonomy): Eukaryota > Metazoa > Chordata > Mammalia > Tubulidentata > Orycteropodidae > Orycteropus > Orycteropus afer. The sequence goes on along the minus strand of NW_006921704.1, from coordinate 6,933,108 downwards.
TCAATACATCTTGTTGAGGGTCTTTCTCTTTTTCCCTGACCCTCTACTTTATGAAGCATGATAAGATTATCCAGGGAATGTTCACTTCTGACAAAATGACCAAAGTAGGTGAGAAGAAGTCTGGCTATTCTTGCATCCATGGAGCATTCTCCCTGTACTTCACTCTGAACTGATTCGTTCATTCTTCTGGAAGTCCATGGTATTTTCAGTATTCTTCTCCAACATTATAATGTAAAGGCATCAATTCTTCTTCAGTTTTCCTAATCCATTGTCCAGCTTTTATATGCATGTGGGGCAACTCAAAATATTATGGCTTGGGTCAGGTACACCTTAGTCTTTGAAGTGTTATCTTTGCTTCTTATCACTTTAAAGAGGTCTTTTGTTTTTACCCAGTGCAAATTTACCCAGTGCAATATGATACCTGATTTACTGACTGCTGCTTCCATGGATGTTGATTGTGGACCCAAGTAAAATGAAATCCCTGGAAGTAACCCATACTGAAGACTATAGTTTTTGACCTTCATCAGTAAGTGCTTCAAGTCATCCTCATTTTCAGCAACCAAGGATGTGTCATCTATATATCTCAAGTTGAAATGATACTACCAGTAAAATGGAAATAATAATTTTCACACTGTGAATATGTTTATATATATATATAACAGCACATGACACATAGTAGTTATTCAGTAAACAGTGACTGTTACTGATTTTATTTCATAGGAGTTATGATCTCTCAAATACTAAGACTCTGATAAAATTTCATTGATTTTTGGACTAAAACATTTACTGTACTTGAAATTCCCTTTTCACTTTAATATAAGAACACCTATGAACACAAAACAACAACAGAAAGCAGAAAAGAAGCAGAATCAATGTTGCTTCCCCAACATCAGAAGATAGGGGCAAAGACTTCAGCAGAAAACAGATATGAGATTTTACAATATCTCCTGGGCATTCTGTCAATTACTGACTGGTGCTAAAGAGATCATCAATGGTCTTTTTTATGAGTTCTTTCACTTTTCATTATGTTTCAGTTACCTAGTGCCACTTTGACAAGGACATGCCACAAATGGGATGACCTGAACAAACAGAAGTTTATTCTCTCACAGTTTGGAGGCTTTAAGTCCATGCTCAAAGTGCCAGGCTCTAGGGGCTGGGTGAAAGTCCCTCAACTTTGGGGTTCAGCTCTGCCTCCTGCTCCTGGCCCACTGGAGCTAGAGGCTTTTCTTCACTCAGACATCTGCCAGCTGCTGAGACTGACAAACCCAAGGTTGACAAGTAAAAAGGCATGGTCCCAATGTTACCAAACCACATGGCAGGCCATTAATAAGTTCACTGAAAGTCCCAAGGTTGGCAGAGCATGGCAGGCTCAATGACTCAGCTACATGTAGGGTTCAAACGTGCCATAAGCTAGAGGCTCTCCCCAAGGCTTTTCCTTATCTGCAGAAGCAGACTACCCTCTCAAGGAAGCTATTCAGCTGTTCACAGTAGATTCCACCATGGAGTTGATTACCAGTCTCATCCCAGCCACTCAACCAGGCCCAGCCAAGTTGACACACAAACTTAACCACCACACATTATTACACTTTATTTCCAAAAGTTTTAGAAATGCTTGGTCATTTCTATTAAATTCTTTCTGGACTGAAATAAATCTGTTTTCCCATAGATTTCCGAAAGACCATATGGGCATGACTGCTGTTGTTAGGTGCCATAGATTTTGTTCTGACTCATAACAACCCGAGGCATAAGAGAACAAAACACTGCCTGGTCCTGCACCATCCTCACAATTCTTCCTATGCTTGAGCCCATTTGTTTCAGGCATTGTGTCAATCCATGTCATTGAGGTTCATTCTCTTTTAAACTGACCCTCTACTTTACCAAGCATGACAAAAGTAAGTTAGATGAAGTCTGGCCACTCTCGCTTCCAAGGAGCATTCCGCACACCTCTTACAGGACAGATTTGTAAGTTCTTTTGGCAGTCCATGGGATTTTCAGAATTCTCCACCAACGCCACAACTCAAAAACCTCTGCTCTTCTTCAGTCTTCCTTATTCATTGTTCAGCTTTCACATGCATATTAGGTGATTGAAAATACCATGGCTTGGGTTAGGTGCACCTTAGTCTTCAAAGAGATGTCTCTGCTCTTCGGCACTAGAAAGAGGTCTTTTGCAGCAGATTTGTAGTGCAATATGTCATCTGATGTCTTGACTGCTGATTCTATTGGTGTTGATTGTGGAACCAAGTGATGAGAAGTCTTTGACAACTTCAGTCTTTTCTCCATTTATTGTGATGCTGCTTATTGGTCCAGTTGTGAGGATTTTTGTTTTCTTTATGTTGAGATGTAATCCATGCAACAGACTGTAGTCTTTAATATTCATCAATAAGTGCTCCAAGTCATCCTCACTTTCAGGAAGCAAAGGTATGTCATCTGCATATTGCAAGTTGTTAATGAATCTTCCTCCAATACTAAAGCCTCACTCTTCTTTTTATATGACCAAATTATATGAGACCACCTCTGGCCATTCTATCCTCAAAGGAACATTCCAGCTTTACCTCTGCCAAGACAAATTTATTAGTTCTTCTGACAGTCCATGATGTTTTCAATATTCTTCAACAACACCACAATTTAGATGCATGAATTGTTCTTCAGTCTTCCTTGTTCACTATCCAGCTTTCGCATACATATGAGGGTATTGAAAATACCATAGCTTGGGTTAGGCACACCTTAGTCTTCAAAGTGACATCTTTGCTCTTTAAAGAGGTCCTTTGCAGCAGATTTTCTCAAGGTACTATGTCGTTTGATATCTTGACTTCTGCTTCCATGGATATCGATTGTGGATCCAAGTAGAATAAAATCCTTGACAACTTCAATCTTTTCTGCAATTTATCATGATGTTGCTTATTGGTCCACTTGTGAGGATTTTTTATTTCTTTATGTTGAGGTGTAGTCCATATTGAAGACTGTAGTCTTTATCTTCATCAGCAAGCGTTTCAAGTCATCTTCACTTTCAGCAAGAAAGGTTGTGTCATTTATATATTACAGGCTTTTAATCAGTCTTCTTCCAATCCTGATGTTGCATTCTTCTTCATATACTTCAGCTTTTTAAATTATTTGTTCAGCATACAGATTAAATAAGTACAGTGAAAGGATTCAATCCTGATGCACACTTTTCCTGATTTTAAACCATGCTGTATCCTCTTGTTTTGTTTAAACAACTGCCTCTTGGTCTATGTTCAGGATCCTCATGAACACAATTAAGTGTTCCTGAATTCCCATTATTCCCATAATCTGCTGTCATCCACAGAGTTGAACACCTTTTCATAGTCAGTGAAACACAGGTAAACATTTTTCTGGTATTATTTTCTTTCAGTCAAGCTCCATCTCACATTAGCAATGATATCCTTCATTCAATCATCTCTTCTGAATCCAGCTTGAATTTCTTGCAGTTTCCTGTCCATATACTGCTGCGACCATTTTAAAATTATCTTCAGCAAAATTTTACCTATATGTGATATTAATGACATTATTTGATAATTTCCACATTCTGTTGGATTATCTCTGTTTGGAAAGGGCACAAATATGGATCTTATACAGTCAGTTGGCCAGGTAGCTATCCTCCAAGTTTCTTGGCATAAATGTTGTTGTTGTTGTTGTTAAGTGCCATCAAGTCATTTCCGACCCATAGCGACCCCATGCACAGCAGAACGAAACACTGCCCGATCCCGCATCAGCCCCACAATCCCTGCTATACTTGAGCCCATCATCGCAGCCACCATATCAATCTATCTATCTCATTGAAGGCCTCCCCCTCTTTTGTCG
>NW_006921704.1:6919199-6927419 GCF_000298275.1 Orycteropus afer afer | reverse complement strand
CATAGTGATACCACCTCGGAAACCCAAGGAGGAGTCACTATGAGTCAGAGGCGACTTGACAGCACATAACAATGACAACAACAACACTTTGCCAAGTATGATATCCTTCTCCAAGGAAAGGTCACTTCAGACCATATGACTAAAGTAGAGAGGATGAAGTCTCTCCATTATTGCTTCAAGGGAACATTCTGGCTACACTTCTTCCAGGATAGATACGTTAGTTCTTCTGGCAATATTTTACCCATAGAATCCTTCAATATTGTAACTCAAGATTTTTTTTTTTTTTTCCTTCAGTTGTTCTAGCATGAGGAATGCCAAAAATATTCTTTCTTTTGATTTTCTAACTCCAGGTCTGTGGATATTTCATTATAGTACTTTACTTTGTCTTTTTAAGCCACATTTTGAAATCTTCTGTTGAGCTCTATTCATCATTTCTTCAATTTGCTTTAGCTACTCTTCCAGAACAAGTTTCAGAGTCTCTTCTGAACAATAGATTCAATACATTGAAAACCACTGACAGAAAACCAGATGTTGTGAGATGACATCAAGCATACCATATATGAAGAAAGGATAATATTATCAAAAGGACAGAAAAGGAAAAAAAAGACAAAAATAGATTTCAGAAGAGCATAACTACCATAACCAACCAAACAAACACAAAGAATATAATAACTTAGTAGTTAGGGAGTGGAAGGTAAGGAACTTGTTATATTAAACAGAAAATAAGATGATATTTGTTGTACAATGGTAGAAATTTGGTAACATTTGGTTAATTTGAGAGAAAGACTCCATATAAGAATCACAGTATTTCTGTGTAGGCTCTACTTGGCAGTATCTAGCATGAGATGAGCTCAGGGAAATGGTGGTTGATATGCAAATAGAAATGAAAGACAAAACAGAGTCCCAAAATTTATGGCATTCAGAAGTGTGAAGAGGTGATTATAGACTCAAGAAGTTAAGTGATAAGATGGGAAAAAGTATTGAATAACAAATGATAAGTACAAACTCTTACTTAAGCCATGTTTCAACCTAATATAAAAGATTAAATTTAACTAGTTTCCCTTGTTTTTCAGATAACCTAAATACAATCATTACTAAGTTGAAAGACTTGAAGGCAATTTTTTTTTTTTTCTTTCTTTAAGAATAACTGAGTTTACTGGGCACGAACGCCTGGAAAGGTTCTAGTTTTCAGCCTTTTCTCTCTTCCCTGTTCCTTGTTCCTTTTTTTTTTTCCTTCTCATGGTTAACCCCATTCCTAGTTTATCTTTTTGTGTCTTTCCAATTTTTTCTTCATTATTCTCCTACTATATCTCTTCTCTCTTATTGCTCCCTCCCCAGATATTGCAGGTCCCTTTTTTTATCTTCTCTTTTTTTGGTAATTGTTCCTGTGTGTTTATGCAGTGTATTTTTTCTCCACTTGCTTTTATTTTTTGGATCAATTTTTGATTGTTGTTTTTATCTAACTGAGTGGGAGATAGCAGCCATGGTCATATGAAACAACCACACTCACACCTCCTGAAATTCCCCTTATGGAGTGAGAGCCACCACTTCCTTCTATACCAACTGACCAATGATAAATGACAACCAAGAACAGCCTGACTCACCCATAACTGCTCTTCACAAACAGTTAACAGAGATCTAAATACAACAATGTCACAATGTCTCAAAGACAACAGACCATCACAGTTCACACAATGAAGCAAGATAAAGTGGTAGAAACAAGGGAGCAGGATGCAGAGCCAGAACACATCCCTGAAAAATGAGCAGCATTGGCACTCTCTGATAAGGAATTCAAAAGAATTATATTTAGGTACCTTCAAAAGATTGAGAGAGAGATCCAAGAAAACACTGACAAAACTATGGAAAACACAGACAAAACCCTAGAACAATTTGGGAAGAAAATACAAGAACAAAATGACAAAATAAATGAAAAATTAAAAATGATAAAAAAAAAACCTACAGATAGAAATCCAGAAGATTAGTAATAAATTTTCACAAATAGATAACACATTGAAAGGCAAAGGAGCAGAATTGAATCAATGGAAGACAGAATTAATGAGATTGAAGACAAATACCTGAATACTTCTTTGGAAAGGGATCACTCAGAAAAAGGATCAAAACAAAATGAAGAAAATCTAAGGTTCATGTGAGATATCATCAAAAGGATTAACCTATGTGTCATTGGAATTCCAGAACAGGAGGAGAAAAAGAAATCCACTGAGAAAATTGTCCAAGATTTGTTGAAAGAAAACTTCCTTGATCTGATGAAAGATGAAAATATATCCATTCAGGAAGTCCAACAAACCCCAAACAACATAAACTCCAAAAGGAAATCACCAAAACATATGATCATCAAACTCATCAAAACCAAAGACAAAGAAAGAATCCTGAAAGCATTATGAGAAAACTGAAAAGTTACCGACAAAGGACAACTAATAAGAATATGCTCTGATTTCTCAGCAGAAACTATCAAGTGAGAAAGCAATGGAATGGTATATATAAAACCCTAAAAGATAAAAGTTTCCAACCCAGAATTATATACCCAACAAAATTATCCCTCAAATATAATGGTGAAATTAGAACATTTCCAGATAAGCAGAAATTAAAGGAATTTGTTAAAACCATACCAATCTTACAAGAGATGTCAAAGGCAGTCCTTTGGAAAGAGAACCAATAATAGTAAACAACAACCAACCATAAATACGCAAGATGACATAACCCAGAAACCCAGATAGCTATGGAAGTATTCAAAGTGAAATAAGCTTATAAGATTATAAACACAGAACCAGAGACATCAATTGGCAAGTGAAGACAACTACAAACCAAAAAGAAGGGAAAAATAGTGAAGTTTTAGAACTTCTAAATAGTGAGGAAGTCAAGAGAGTTGCAAAATAAAATGGACTATTCTAAGCTCAGGGATAAAATTATAAATCACAGGGTAACCTCAAAGAAAAATGATAAAGCTTCACATCACAATAAAAAAGAGGACAAACACAAATATTTAGCAAACACTAAACAATAGCAAGGAAAGAAGTGATAACATGATTCTTAAACAAAATGAGCTCAGCAAGAAAAATTGTATGGAACAAAGAAACCAGGAACACCATGAAAAACATATAACAAAATGATAGCAACCAATTCATACTTATTGATAATTACACTGAATGCCAGTGGATTAAATGCACCACTCCAGAGATGGAAAGTTGCAGACTGGATAAGAAAACATAACCCATCACTATGCTATCTACAAAAGACATACCTTAGAGACAAAGACAAAAATAGACTAAAAATCAAAGCTTGGAAAAAGATTTATCAAGCAAATAGAAACCAACAAAGAGCAGGAGTGGCAATATTAATTTCTTATCAAATGGACTTTAAGACAGAAGCCACCATAAGAGACAATGAAGGATATTATATAATGATTAAACGATTCAATGAACAAGAAAATATAACCATAATAAGTATCTATGGACCCAATTAAAGAGCCCCAAAATACATAAATCAGAGTTTAACAGAATTGAACAGGCAAATAGATGACTCCATAGTCATAGTATGAGACTGTAATAAACCACTTTCAATGCAATAAGACTAGAAGTTGGTTTTTTGAAAAAGATTAATAAAATTAACAAACCACTAGCAAATTTAATTTAACAAAAGAAAAGAGGGGGAAGATACAAATAACATGAACAAGAAACAAAATGGGCAATATCACAACAGAACCAAATGAAATAAAAGGATAATATCAGGATACTATGATGAACTGTACTCCAACAAATTTGAAAATCAGGAAGAAATGGACTGATATCTAGAAACACACTACTTATCTAAACTAACATAGACTGAGGTGGAAGAGTTGAACAGATCCATAACAGAAGAAGAAATTGAACAGGTCATAAAAAATGACCAACAAAAAAAGTCCTGGCCCAGATGGTTTCACTGAAGAATTCTACCATTCAGAGAAAAACTGACACCAATCCTATTCAAACTATTCCAAAACATAGAAAAGGATGCAATCTTCCCTAATTCATTTTATGGAGCAAGCATAAACTTGATACCAAAACCAGGCAAAGACATCACTAAAAAGGAAAACTACAGACCAACATGCCCCATGCATGTAGAGGGAAAAATCTTCAACAATATCCTAAGCAACAGACTCCAACAACACATCCAAACTATAATTCATTACAACCAAGTGAGGTTCATATCAGGTATGCAAGGATGGTTCAACATTAGAAAAACAATCAACATCATCCACCACATTAATAAAACAAAGGAAAAGAACCACATGATCATACCAATCGATGCAGAAAAGGCATTTGGTTAAGTCCAACCCCCCATTCCTGATAAAAATTCTCAGCAAAATAAGAATAGAAGAAACATTCCTCAACATAATAAATAGCGTATATGCAAAACCAACACCAACATTATTCTCAATAGAGAAACTGAAACCATTCCCCTTGCAAACAGGAACCAGACAAGGATGCCTTCTCTCTCCAGTTCTATTCAATATTTTGTATAAGTCAATCACAGAAGAACAAATATTGTATTAGTCATTTGTAAAAAGTCAAGGAAAGGTTTCTATATGGAACGAAATTTTCTTTGTTGATTACCAAGGGTGGGTGGGTGGGGAGGGAACACTGTTAGGTCGAGACAACTATTGATCTGGGTGAAGAGAAGGGCAATGTACCAAATGTAAGTGATCAACACAGTGACATTGAGAAAGAGAAAGACAGAGAGAGGTTTGTGGGAGGTACAGACCACAAAGATGAGTCATTTTGCACATACAGTACTGTGTTGTTAGTGAAGGCAAACATGGATATATGGATGGATAAATGAGTGGACAGGCAGAACTACTACATATGTCTATACAGGGGGGAGTGTGCCCAAGATCATGTATAGGGTTGGCAGACAATGTTACTACAAATGTATTGGTATGTTCTGTAAAAATGTCCATGTATATAGTAGATCTGACAAGGGACAAGGTTGTAGTCACTTCTTGGCCACAGCCAGCCACCCAGAGGAAGCAAGTAGTTGGACTTGTGGGCCCAGGACCATAGTCTTAGGGAACATCAATCTCAATTGGCATAACTTACTACACAAAACATTGTTCCCCATCCTACTTTGGTGAGTAGCGATTGACATCTTAAAGGCTTGCAAGTGGCCATCTAGAAGCAACAGTGGGTCACTCACTCCTCATCAAGAGCAAAGAAAAATGAGGAAAACCAAAGATTCATGGAAACAATTAGTCCAAGCAACTGGAACACCATGCAATCCTCAGCCTATATGATTATGAGACCAAAAGAACTTGATGGTGCCTGATTACCACTGCTGGGATGTAGGAGATCCTGCATAGACAGAGAGAACAATGTGGAACAAAACTCAAAATCATTAAAAAAAAAAGGGAAAGAGACCAGGTGTGCTGGTCTTATATAGCCTGATGGAACTCCTGATACTATGGCCCATAGCTGCCCTTCAGGTCTGGAATTGAACTCAGTCCTGTGCTTCCAGACAAACAAAAGACAGGCATATGGCTGAACATTTACATTATGTAGATACACTCCTTGCAGAGAATAATCATGGGAGAATAGAAAAGCTGTGTATGCACAGGAAACAGCTAAGGGGGCAGGAGTCCATGGAGGGAAGGACACAGGGAAGAAGGAAAGTTACTTTGGGGAGGAAGTGGGAGGGGAGCTGTTGCAATGCAAGAAATTGTAGTCAATGTCACGAGACAATGTATATGTGAGCAGCTGTATGGAAAGTGAATTTGCTCTGTAAACTTTCACCCAAATCACAATAAAAATTAAAAAAAAAAAAAAGAATAACTGATTTTAGAAAGTGTGCTAATTATAGAATAATTACTTCATGTGTCTGATTGCTGAAGGGATTTATAGGCTTTAACCAGTTTATAATCATGAAAAGGCTTTATCATTGGCAAAAAAAATAAGATACAGCAACAGCCAGTGAAAGATGTGCATTGAAACAGGTCTAGAGATCTTCAGTGCAGATTTCTGTGTCCTTTCTACACTGGGTCACTGTAGTAGCGAAGTTTGTGTGTCAGCTTGGCTGGACCTGGTTGAGTGGCTGGGCAGCTGGATGTAATATTCCCCATAATGAGACCGGTAATCAACTCCATGGTGAAATTTACTGTGAGCTGCTGGGTAGCTGCCTTAGGCATGTGGTCTGCTTCCCATATATAAAGAGAAGCCTCAAGGAATGGTCTCTAGCTAATGGCATACTTGAACCCTGCATGTAGCTGTTTAGTTGTTCAGCATCCTGCCATGCTCGGCTGACCTTGGGACCTTTTATGGACTTTAGTGGCCCGCTGTGTGGTTTGGTAACATCAGGACTGTGCCTTATTGTCAACCTTGGGCTTGTCAGCCTCAGCAGCCAGCTGCTGAGTGAAGAAAAGCCTCTAGCTTCTATGGGCTGGGAGCAAGAAGCAAAGTTGAAGCCCAAGTTTGAGGGGCATTCACCCAGCCCCTAGGGCCTGGCACTTTGAACTCTGAGTTAAAACCTCCAAACTGTGAGAGAATAAAATCCTGTTTGTTCAAGCCATCCTGTTTGTGGTATATTGTCAGAGAGGCACTAGGTAACCAGAACGCTCACACAGGACACATGTTTCTAGGTCTCAAACAAACACTAGCATGCATGTAGAACTTCTGTTCATCAAAATACAATATTAATTGAGTGAAAATATAAGCATCATGTAACTGACAGAGGTCTTCTATAAAATACACATAAAAAACTTCTAAAAGTCAATAAGAAAAATAGAGATAATCCAAGAGAAAATAATATGGGGAATTGAGAGAATTGAGAAATGATAAAATATGTCACAAAGGAGGTATTTTAATGTACAATATTCACAAAAGCATTGCTGTACATCATCAGCCTCAGGAAAATGCAAAATAGAACTATTGTGAGATACAACTCTTTATCTACTAAAGGAAGCCCTGATAGCTTAGTGGTTAAGCACTTGACTCCTAACAAAAGTTTGGTAGTTCGAACCCACTAGCCTCTCCACAGGAAAAAGATTTGTGAATCTACTTCCATAAATAAATGTTTGGACATTTAATAGGACAGTTCTAGCTGTCCCATAATGTAACTATGAGTTAGAATCAACTTGATGGCAATGGGTTTATTTTGTTGTTGTTGTTGTTTTTGGTTCACCTACCAAAATGATTTGATTAAAATCAACTGGAACTATGCTCACACTCTATTGAACTCACATACATTACTACTGGCAATGTAAATTGCACCAACCACTTTGGAAAGCTCTCCTCTGTTATATATTTGAACAAAAGCATAGCATGCTTGTGAAATAGATGGAGATCAGTATCATCAGTAAGATGAAACTAGCATTAGATGAGTTTGGAGAATGCACAGAAGCCAACTATGTAGAGCCTTATAACTAAACCAAACTCACTGTTGGTGAGTCAATCTGACTCATAGCGACCGCCCTTGGGTTTCCAAGGCAGCATCTTTGCAGACGTAGATTGCCCAGTCTTCCTTCCCAGGAGTGGCTGCTGGGTTTGAACCACCAGCCTTCTGGTTAGTAGTCAAACTCCTTAGGCACTATGCCATCAGAGTGGCATCAGAGTAGGACATAGTAAAAGTGTAAAATATTTTTAGGTTCAATGGGAAGATAGAATGAGGCTTTTAGCAGATGTAAGTAATTATAATTTTGTTGCTCATTTTGTTGTTTTATATGGAGAATGAATCAAAAGGGGGAAGAAAAATAAAAGCTGAGAAAGTAGATAGCAATATGTAACTAAGAGGGTGGTTGCTTGGATTATGGTGATAGTAATGGAATCAGAGAAAAGATGACAGACTCAAAACATATTTAAGAGGCACAATCAAATTGATAATGAATAATTTTGTGGTCAGTGGTGTGAAAAAGTGAGAGGAATACAGATGATTTCTAATTATTGGTTGTGAGCAATTGAGTCTATGATGTGATTTGACAAATTACTAACATGGTGGAAAATTTAATGCATCATTTTTGCTTTTAATTCTGTTTTTCTATAGGTTGAATTTTTTGTTCCTTTTCAGGCTATGTTTCTTACCCCTCATGTGTAGTTGGGATCTGAGATAATGAGAAGTTGTCAAGGAGGAAGCAGGGTATATCAAAAGTGGATAGTCCCATATCTCTCTGCAATTCAAAAGTGCAAAGAGTTTAGAATAGGGATGAGATTCTAATTTCTCTAAAATTTTCTGTAAAAA
>NW_006921704.1:6918542-6919099 GCF_000298275.1 Orycteropus afer afer | reverse complement strand
CATTGCAGCTTTGACTTCTTCCTCCATTACCATTGGTTCTAGATCATATGCCACTTCCTAATGAGTGAGCACCTTTAGTGCTGCATCCATTTGTTAAAACATCTCCATGGGTATTCTGCCAATTCCAAGAGCCTTGTTTTTCTCCAATTCCTTCAGTGCAGCTTAGATGTCTTCCTTCAAAATCATGATTCTTGATCACATGCTACCCCCTGGGATAGTTGATCATTGAATAATTCTTTTTGGCACTGTGACTGTGTATTTCTTTCATCTAATTTTGATGCTTTCTGCATTATTCAGCATTTTACTCATGTTGTGTTGTTGTTGTTAGGTGCCATCAAGTTAGCTTTGACTCACAGAGACCCTATGTACAACAGAACAAAACATTACCCAGTCCTGTGCCACACTAAAATTCCTTGCCACATCTGAGCCTATCATTGTAGGCACTGTGTAAATCCATCTCATTGTAGGCCTTCCCCTTTTTCATTGACCCACCACTTTACCAGGGAACTCTGGTGGCATAGTGACTAAGGCACTTGACTGCTAAGCAGAAGGTTGGT
>NW_006921704.1:6914364-6915907 GCF_000298275.1 Orycteropus afer afer | reverse complement strand
TTTTTTTTCCTGAATTTGTATCCACTTCGTTAGGAAATGTATTATAGAAGAAAGATAAAGATGTTGAAACAAATCAAAACTGTATAATATTGGTAGTAAACGTTTTACTTTGGATTTTTAATTCATTTATCCTTCAATTGAATAAAGGAGAAAAAATTCAAACACTAATAATATTTCTTATTCAAATTTTATGCAATAATTTCTTACAAAATAAGCAACATTTAGTGTCAGAAAATAGTAGCTATTTATTGCATTGACCTTTATATTCCTATGTCTTTTAAGACTATAATCATCTTCATTGTCTGTCTAGGAAATGTGTGCTGTTAATTATTATCTCTTTTTTCCAAACAAAATGATCCAACATGAGTGATTTAAATAAAATATAGAGAATGTCAGAGAGCAATCTATTATGTTTTTCATGGATATATCTTGCATTCTATTTGCTACATGCAAATACATTTGATCTTGATAATGTTGCACATCAATTTAATGCTAATTAGTGATTAACATTAACAATCAAACAGACTGAATATAATGTCATGTTTATAATGAAAACGCTTTACCAGCAGTGGGAAAGTATTACCCATAAATAATTTGAATTGTAGTTTCCAAATTAATTACCCAGAAGGAATATTACCTTTTCATCTATTATGTATTCTATTACAATATTTTAAATCATTGATCACCCTCAAGAAGAGCTTGGGTGGCACAGTGGTTAAAACATTTGGCTGCTAACCAAAAGATTGGTGGTTCAAACCCACCAGCTACTCCTTGGGAGAAATGTGAGGCAGTGGCTCCATAAAAATTAAAGCGTTGCAAACCCTATGGTAGTAGAAGTGTGTCCTACAAGGTTGCTATGAGTCGGGACTGACTCTAAGAAAGTGTTTCTTTTTTTTTTTTTTTTTGCTTTTATCACCATCAAAAGAATATTTGCATTTCATTTTTGTAACTTATAGTGATTAAACTGTGAGAAAATATTGATTTTTAAGTCAATGAATAATTGAAATAAATTAATTTCTAAACTTAGTTTTCACCAAGACCTTTTTCTTGGCTCTTTCACAGCCTAGATCAAACTTTTAAAAAACAGAGTTGAAAGAGGAATTTATAATGCTAAATTTGGTATAAAAATGTTATTCACTTATCCTTACCCTTCATTAAAAAGAATTCCAGTGCAAGAATTTCAAAGGTTCATCCAAAGTTCATGGCTGTAGGTAGTCTGGAGTTTGAGGGAATTTGAACTATTGCCCTGAAATAGTCTTTAAACCTTGAACCAAAAATATCCCCTGAAGTCTTCTTAATACTAAAGAATAGTTTATCTAATGTGATAGTTGGAGCTGTGTGTCAACTTGGCTGGACCACAATTATGTGTGGTTTGAGCTGTTGTGGTGTGGTTGTTCCCATGATGGGATCAGATGACTATGTTTTTAGTGGCCAATCTGTTGAAAGGAAGTTTCCCTAGGGATGTGGTCTGCTTCCAGTATATCTGTGGACATTCTGGGAGAGGAGACATTCTTCTGTGGATTCAGATTCTATTTTGCTGCCT
>NW_006921704.1:6904504-6913994 GCF_000298275.1 Orycteropus afer afer | reverse complement strand
TGTGTGTGTGTGTGTGTATATATATATATATATATATATATATAATCTTTACTGGTTTTGTTTCTCTAGAGAACTCAGTATAACACATCTAGTAAAAAATGTCTGCCTTGAGCATTATCCTCTTTTAAGATCTATCTATATTGGATCAAATTGAATACAGTAACTTGAAAGATAAGATATGAACTTTAGCGAGCAGTGAATTTACATAAATGAAGGAGGAATAACTCAGAAAAGGAAGGTGAGTATTGTTGCACAACTTGAAGAACACAATCAATGTTACAAAATGCTACATATAGAAGCTATTGAGTTGGTGTATATTTTGCTATGTATATGATCAACAATAACAAAATAAATACAAATATGTATATTGTTTTTGTTAGGTGCCATAGAGTTGACTCTGACTTATAGCGACCATATGTGCAACAGAATGAAACACTGCCCAGTCCTGGGCCAGCCTCACAATCTTTACTATACCTGAGCCCATCATTGCAGCCACTGTGTTAATCCATCTTGTTGAGGGCCTTCTCCTCTTTCATTGACCCTCCACTTTACCAAGCATAATATACTTCTCCAGGGTATGGTCTCTTCTGATAACATGATCAAAATGAGATGAAGATGAAGTCTGGCCATTCTCACTTCCAAGGAGTGTTCCAGTGCACTCCTTCCAGGATAGATTTGTTAGTTTTTCTGGCAACCCATGGTACTTCCAGTATTCTTTGTCAATACTACAACTCAAATGCATCAACTCATCTCTGGTCTTCCTTATTCGTTGTCCACCTTTCATATGCATATGAGGCAATTGAAAACATCACAGCTTGCTTTACCAAAACCAACCTTCCTGTCATTGAGTCCATTCCAACTCATAGAAACCCCCTTTGGGTTTCTGAGGGGGTAAATCTTTATGGAAATAGATTGCTCAGTCTTCCTTTTGCAGAGTGAATGGTGGGTTTGAACCACAAATCTTCTGGCTAGCAGTCAAATGCCTTACACACTACACCACAAGAGCTCTTTGTAGCTTGGCTTAGGGGCACCTTAGTCTTCAAAGAGTACTCTTTACTCTTCAGCACTTTAAAGAGATCTTTTGCAGAAGAGATGCCTACTGCAATCTAATGTCTGATTTCTTGACTGCTGCTTCCACTGGTGTTGATTGTGGAACCAAGTAATATGAATCCTTGACAACTTCAATCTTTTCTCCATTTATTGTGATGTTGCTTATTGGTCCAGTTGTGAAGATTTTCATTTTCTTTATATTGAGGTGCAATCCATAGTGAAGACTGTAGTCTTCAATCTTCATCAGTAAGTGCTTCAAGTCATCTTCACTTTCAGCAAGCAAGATTGTTTTGTCTGCATATCACAGGTTGTTAATGAGTCTTCCTGAAACTTTGATGCCATGTTCTTCTTCATATAGTACAGCTTCTTGTATTATTTGTTCAGCATACAGATTGAATAAGTATGGTGAAAAGATACAACCCTGACACATTTTTTCCCTGATTTTAAACCAAGTTCTGTTTGAACTACAGCCTCCTGATCCATGTACAGGTTCCTCATGAGCACAATTAAGTGTTCTGGAATTCCCATTCTTAACGTTATCCATAATTTGTTACAATCCCCACAATCAAATGCTTTTGCATAGTTAATAAAACATAAGTAGACATCTCTCTGGTATTCTTTGCTTTGAGCCAAGATCTATCTGACATCAGCAATGATATCCCTTGTTCCATGTCCTCTTCTGAATCCAGCTTGCATCTCTGGAAGTTCTCTGTCAATATACTGCTGCAACCGTTTTTGAATTATCTTCAGTAAGATTTTACTTGTGTGTGATATTAATGATATTGTTTAATAATTTCCACATTCTGTGGGATCACCTTTTTTTGGAATGGGTACAAATATGGATCTCTTCCAGTCAGTTGGCCAGGTAGCTCAATTCCAAATTTCTCGGTATAGACGACAAGTGCCTCCAGAGCAGCATCTGTTTATTAAAACATCTCAGTGGGTATTCTGTCAATTCCTGGAGCCTTGTTGTTTGCCAGTTCCTTCAGGGAAGCTTTAAGTTCTTTCTTCAATATTATTGGTTGTTGATCATATGCCACCTCCTGAAATGGTTGGACATTGACTAATTCTTTTTGGCACAGTGACTCTGTGTATTTTTAACATCTTCTTTTGCCATTTCCTGCATCATTCATTATTTTGCACACAGAATCTTTCAATAATGCAACTCAAGGCTTGAATTTTTTCTTCAGTTCTTTCAGCTTGAGAAATGCTGAGTGTATTCTTCCCTTTTGGTTTTCTAACTCCAAGTCTTTGCCGTTTATTTACAATAATTGACTGTTTTCTTGAGCTGCTCTTTGAAACCTTCTGTTCAGCTCTTTTTCTTGTCATTTCTTCCATTTGCATTAGCTACACTACATTCAAGAGCAAGTTTCAGAGCCTCTCCTGACATCCATTTTGGCTTTCCTTTCTTTTCAATGATCTTTTGTCTTTCCTTTCTTTTCAATGATCTTTTGCTTTCTTCATGTATAACATTCTTGATGTTATCCCACAATTCATCCACTTCGTTAAGGTAAACTCTACTTTGAGGAAGCACTTCTTCCCCAGTCATATTTTGAGTGCCTTCCAACATGAGGAGCTCATTTTCTGGCACTATATCAGACAATGTTTCAGGACTAGTCATAAAGTTTTCCAATGATGTATCAGACAGTGTTTCACTGCTATTCATAGTTTACCCCAGTAAATTTTTTGAGAAGAAGACAGCCTCTTCCTTCTCATAATTCTGTCTTAGTCAGGAAGTTTCACTGAAAACTTTCCCCCATGGGTGACCCTGTTGGTACCTGAAAAAACAGGGACATAGCCTCCAGCCTCACGGCAACATCCAAGCCACCATAGTATGACAAACTGACAGACAACTGGTAGAAACACATACACACATATACATATATATAAAACAATATTTTATATATATATAAATATATTTATATTATAATATAAGCTAATATAGGTAATGGTTACCAGTGGTTGGAGAGAAAGGGAGAAGGGGAATTTTTGCTTAGAGAATATTTACTTTATATTAGTGGTGGTAGAAAACTTGGAAAAAGATAGTGATAATAATGGTTACCTAATATGTCATAAAAGTCACTGAATTTTACATGTTGACATTGTGTAATTTGTGAATATTTTGGTCTATATATTTGCACCACAATTTTGAAAGAACATGGAAGAGACTTCTTCTCCAAACACTGTGGGAAAAAGAAGAATAATTCCAGGCTCTTTGGTCTTTTCCTAACCATTATTGAGGTATTAAAAGAGAGAGAGAGAGAGAGAGAGAGAAACCAGGCTAAGAATTCAAATCACTGAAATTCTTCCCACCATATTTCTGTAATAGTTAAGGCAGAAAGTAATTAATTAATTAACAATGTGCATTTGTTGAAGAGGTTTTTCACTGCACATTTCTTTCTTAAATTCTTGTAATCCTCACAAATCTGTGAGGCAACTTAGAGAAGTTTTTCACATTCTGAATATACGGATGATAAAGTTGCATTCTTTTTTAAAATAAATTAAGTTTACATCTAGTTATCATCCTACAGATTGGCAAGAACAATCATGGTTAATGTCTCCTCCTCTTATAAGCATAACTGAGAGTAGCAAAAGTGTGTTTCATGTGAAATAAAATATTCTAGAAAGTTGCTCTCCTGTGTTGTGTATGATCTTCATAACTGTGTCCTTGGTTTAAGACCTCTTCAATCTCTCCTGTCCAAAGGTTCAGATAATTCCCTGCTTTGTTAATTGTAGGAATATTTTGGCATGGCAGGAAGCCCCAGTAAACCAAACCAGTTGCTCTTCACTCAACTCTGACTCAGGATGATCTCTCTGACTCTTGGTGATCCCTGTGTATCAGAGTAGAACTGTAGTGTTTTCAATGGCAATTGTTTTGGAAGTAAATCGCTTGGTCTTTACTACCAGAAGCCTCAAAGGAATTCCTGGGCTAACAGCAGGCCACCAGGAATTTCCCTGGACCTTCAGGGAGTAACATTCACCCTCCCTCTGCAACCTCTATTTGTACTCTTGCCATTTTCTTAGCAGACACTGGGCATGCCAAACTTGACCTCTTCTTTGTGTCTATGAAAACCTGCAGCTTTTCCCTCTAGCTATCATCAAAGAGAAGGAGCTCTGATGGTGTAGGAGTTAAGGCATTTGGCTGCTAACCAAAAAAGTTGGTGGTTCAAACCCACCAACTACTTTGCAAAAGGAAGATGGGGTAGCCTTCTTCTCTAATGATTGGAAACTGAATGGATGTTGCTATAAGTTGGAATCAACTGGATGGCAGTGAGGTTTTTTTTTTTTTTTTTTTTTTCTGGTTAACATTAAAAAATAGTCTTGGACAACACAAATGGTTAAAAGCTAGGCTACTAAAAAGTTGATAGTTTCAAATTACTCAGAGGGACTGACAGTGTGCTTCCCAGGGAAACCCTGTGAGGCATAGTTTTACTCTTAGACATATTGTATAGTCCTGAAACATGGTTGAATCACTAATAACTGGTCTAGTGTTTTTGTTTGTTTGTTTGTTGATATTTGTTTTTTCATTATCAAAGACACTCTCTTCTCTTTCATTTACTCCAAAATAGAGCTCATACTCTTCCATGACCTTTGGCTTTAACAACATTTACAAAGACATTGGGCAGTCACTGCTCTTGCATTTGTCAAAGTCTCTGGGACAAGTCATTCAAAGGGTCTGTACAGCTACATGGAGTAGAGGTAGGAAAATTAACAGCTGAAGAATTATTTTGCAGAGAAAAAAAAAAAAGCCTAAATGGATTACTATCATTACACTATATATTTCTTTTACTATATTATTTTAATAGTTTTTTCTTCACCTGCAAAAAGGGTATGAGGGTGGCATCTTCCAACCTCCTCTACCTTCATGAGAGGGAGATAGAATCACCATCAGCAGCCCAAAGCTTATTCTTAAGAAGCCAGACATGCCACCACCCTTTAAACTTTTTACCAACTCTGACACCAATCCTCCCTCCTCCCTCCCACGGCACTCACTGCTTCTCAGCTGGATTCCATAATTCATTGCAGTGGCCGCACAACAGTCATAGACAATATTTACAATTCTGGGGTTTAGGGGAGAAGTATCAGGTTATAATTCAGATTAAGGAACTCTCAGGATACAATTTTGCAATCAGTACAGCCTTCCCTCGGCCATGCCAAAAGACATACTTCTTTTTTGTCCTTTCCCTCTCCTCCTGGCTTCCTCCCTGTTCAGCCAAGTGTTCCAAAGCTTTGTTAGCTCTACAAGTAGGTATATCCTCCTTCCCAAAAGCAGTTAACTTCTTTGCTCCATGGAGCAGCAAACCTGCCCTTCTGTCTCAGAGAGGTCTCTGGGTTCTGCTGCATCTACCACCACCATCCCTTAGCAAGTCTTTCATTTGGTCTCTCTGCCATCTCTCTACCAAGGAGGTCCAGCATAGGGATCTCACATCCAAGAACACATGCCACTCCACCTCTAGCTTTTCTAGCTTGAAGACAGTGAGATCCCCTCTTCTGCCTCTACAAGGGCTCACTTTAAGCCTAAGGAATGACAAAAGTGATCATTCCCAACATCAGAGTCCCATACATCTTATCTCCATCGTCCCACCCCCACTAGAGGGTCAGGTACCTTACGTATATTACTAATGAGCTACCCAATCCCCTTGATGGGACGCAAGCACTTTACATTTGCAAAGTTCTACCCAGTGAAACACTGTCTAATGTCTATTACTGGAAAATTTTATGAATATCCCTGAAACATTGTCTAATGGATATCATTGCTGATATCAGATGGATCTGTGCTGAAAGCAAAAAGTACCAGAAAGATGTTTACTTGTGGTTTATTGAGTATGCAAAAGCATTCAACTCTGTGGATCATAACAAATTATGGATAACATTGAGAAGAATGGGAATTCCAGAACACTTAATTGTGCTCATGAGGAAGCTATACATAGACCAGGAGACTGTCATTCAAACAGAATAAAGGGATACTGCATGGTTTAAAATCAAGATGGGGTGTCTCAGGGTTGTATCATTTTACCATACTTATTCAATCTGCATGCTGAACAAATAATGCAAGAAACTAGACTATATAAAGAAGAATGTGGCATCTTGATTGGAGGAAGACTTAATAGCTCTGGTGGCATAATGCCTAAGGTTGACTGCTAACCAGAAGGTTGGTGGTTCAAACCCACCAGCCACTCCTCAGAAGGAAGGTTAGCCAATCTACTTCCATACTGATACCATCTCAGAAGCCCAAGGAGGGGTCACTCTGAGTCAGATCTGATTTGACAGCAGTGAGTATATGCAAACAAAACAATCTTGTTAGGTGAAAGTGAGGGTGACTTGAAACAGTTACTGATGAAGATTAAAGACTACAGTCGGCAGTATGGATTACATCTCAATATAAAGAAAATTAAAATCCTCACAAGTGAACCAAGAAGCAGCATCACAATACATGGAGAAAAGATTGAAGTTGTCAAAGATTTCATATTACTTGTTTCCACAATCAACCAACACCAATGGAAGCAGCAGTCAAGAAATCAGATGCTGTATGGCACTGGGTGAATCTGCTGCAAAGGACCTCTTTAAAGTATTTAAGAGCAAAGAGTTCTCTTGAACACTAGGGTGTGCCTAACCCAAGCCATGGTATTTTTAATCATATGCATATGAAATCTGGACAATGAATAAGGAAGACCAAAGAAGAGTTGATGCTTTTGTTTTGGGGTGTTGGTGAAGAATACTGAAAGTGCCCTGGCCTGCCAGAGAACTAACAGTTCTGTCCTGGAGGAAGTACACAGGAATGCTCCTTACGAACAAGAATGGCCAAACTTTGTCTCACCTATTTTCATCATGTTTTCAGAAAGGACCATAACCTGAAAAAGGATATCATACTTGGAAAAGTGGAGGGTCAGCGAAAAAAAGATAAAGGCCCTAAAGGAGATGGACTGACACAGTAGCTGCAACAATGGGCACTATGTTCTTCTTCATATAGTCCAGCTTCTCAGATTATTTACTCAGCATACAGACGGAATAATGATGGTGAAAGGATATAACCCTGATACATACTTTCCCTAATTTTAAACCATGGAGTGTCCCCTTGCTCTGTTTGAATGACTGTCTCTCATTCTATGTAGAAGACCCTCAAAAGCACAATAAAGTGTTCGGGTATATGGCAAGGATTGTGAGGTTGGTGCAGTATTGAGAAGTATTTCATTCTGTTGTACACAGGATCACTACGGGTTGGAGCTAACTCAATAGTACCTAATTATCACCCAGTCGTCTGGTGGAAGTTACAAAGACCATGGCTAGTAGAGCTATAATAAGTAATTCACTGCATCACATCACCCTATCAGTAGCTTTTCTGAAATTATTATATATTCTTGCAAGTTGTTGTTTGTTGTTGTTAGGTACAATCAAGTTGCTGTTATGTCAGCAAGTTATAATGGCCTTCTGGACAACAGAAGAAAGCACTACCTGGTCCTATAACACACATACTCACAATCATTTCCATGCTTGAGCCCATGGTCATAGCCAGCGTATCATTCCAACACACTGAGGTTTCTTTTTCCCTTTTCTGCTGACCTTCTTCTGTACCAAGAATGATATTATTCTCCAGGGATTTGTCTCTCTGACAACATGACCAAAGTATGATAAATAAAGTCTGGCCATTCTCACCTCTAATGAACATTCTGGCTGTACTTTCTCCAAGATAGTTTTCTGTTTGTTCTTCTAGCAGTCTGTTATTTTCAGTATTCTTTCATAACACCAGAAGTCAAATGCAACAATTCTTCTGTGGTCTTTATTCATTGTGCAGTTCTCACATGTATATGAAGTTGTTGAAAATATCATGGCTTGACTCAGGTGGATTTTAGTCATTAAAGTGAGTTCTTTGCTCTTTAACACTTGAAGCGGT
The DNA here is from genome assembly GCF_000298275.1 of Orycteropus afer afer. NCBI lineage: Eukaryota > Metazoa > Chordata > Mammalia > Tubulidentata > Orycteropodidae > Orycteropus > Orycteropus afer. Next base: position 6,906,052 of record NW_006921704.1, on the reverse strand, counting down.
CTTTTGCAGCAGATTTGCTCACAGTTATATGTTGTGATATTTCTTCAGTGCTACTTCCATGGGTGTTGATTGTGGATCCAAGTAAAATGGAATCCTTGACAACTTTAATCTGTTCTCCAATTTATTGTGATGCTGCTTATTGGCCCAGTTGTGAGGACTTTTGTTTTCTTTATGTTGAGTTGTAATCCATACTTAAGGCTATAGTTTTTGATTTTCATCAGTAAGTGTTTCAAGTCTTCTTCACTTTCACTAAGGAAGGTTGTGTCATCTGAATATTGCAGGCTGTTACCCTGTCTTCCTCCTATCCTGATGCTATGTTCTTCTTCATATAGTCTAGCTTCTCAGGTTATTTACTCAGCATACAGACAGAATAACAATTGTGAAATGATACAACCCTGATACATACTTTCCCTAATTTTAAACCATGGAGTATCCCCTTGCTCTGTTTGAATGACTGTCTCTCATTCTATGTAGAAGACCCTCAAAAGCACAATTAAGTATTGGGTATATCCATTCTTAACTATCCATAATTTGTTCTGATGCAAGTAGTTGAACACCTATGCATAGTCAATGAGATGCAGGTAAACATCTCTGTGGTATCCTCTGCCTTCTGCCAAGATCTAACTGTTATTACCAATGACATCCCTCATTCTGTGTCCTCCTCTGAATCCAGCTTGAATTTCTTGCAGTTCTCTGTCAATATACTGCTACAATTTTTTTAAACTATTATCTTCAACAAAATTTTAGTTGCTTGTGATATTAATGAAATTGTTTGAAAATTTCCATATTCTGTTATCACATTTCTATAGAATGGGAACAAATGTGATTCTCTTACAGTCAGTTGGCCAGATCACATTTCTATAGAATGGGAACAAATATGATTTTCTTAGTCAGTTGGCCAGGTACCTGTCTTCCAAATTTCTTGACATAAATAAGTGTGTGCCTCCAAGACTGCATCTATTTGTTGAAATACTACAGTTGGTATTCTGAAAATTCTGGGAGTCTTGTTTTCCTCCAATTACTTCATTGAAGCTTGATTTTCTTCCTTCAATCCTATTGGTTCTTATTCATAGGGTACCTCCTGAAATGGTTGAACATTGACTAATTTTTTTTTTTTTTTTTGGCACAATGACTCTGTGTATTCCTTCCACCTTCTTTTGATGCTTACTGCATTGTTTGATATTTTGCCAATCCAAAATCAAAACCTAAACCCACTGCCAAGTTGATCCAACTCATAGAGTCTCTATAAGATAGAGTAGAATTGCCCCCACAGCACTTGCAAGGCCTTAAATCCTCATAGAAACAGAGTGCCTCATCTTTCTCCCACAGAGCAGCTAGTGGCTTCAAACTGTCGACCTTTAGGTTAGCAGCCCGATGCTTTAACCACAACACCACCAGAGATCCTTATATTTTGCTGATAGGATCCTTCAATATTGCCACTGAAGGTTTGCCACACACCCTTCCCCACCCAGTTCTTTCAGCTTGGGAGATGCCAAGCATGTTTTCACTAACCAGAAGGCTGGTGGTTCAAACCAACAGTCACTCCTC
>NW_006921704.1:6894288-6903884 GCF_000298275.1 Orycteropus afer afer | reverse complement strand
TAATTTTGAATTTTGTTCCACATTGTTCTCCCACTCTATCCAGGAAGTCCTACACAGTTCTCATTCCAAGTCATTGACAGTGGTAGCCAGACACCATCTAGTTCTTCTGGTCTCATGGTCATACAGGCCGAGGATCTACCAGTCCCTTGGACTGATTGTTCCCATGCATCTTTGGTTTTCTTCATGCTTTTTTGCTCTGGATAAGGAGAGATCCTTTGTTGCATCCAGATGGCCACTTGCATGTTTTCAAGATCCTAGACTCTACTCACCAAAGTAGGAAATGGAGTAATGTTTTTGTGTAGTATGTTATGCCAATTGAACTTGATGTCCCCTGGGACCATGGGCCTGAGCCCACAGGACCAACTACTCACTCACTCCAGCTAGCTGGCTGTGGCCAAGAAGTCACCACAAACTTGTCCCTTGTCAGTTCTACTATATACCTGGACATTCTTACAAAACATACAAATACATTTGTAGAAATATTGTCTACCAACCGTATACATGGTCATGGGCACACTCCTCCCTGTATAGACATACCTGATTCTTCAGCCTCTCCACCTATCTACCCACCTGTATATCAATGTTTTCCATCACTGACAACACAGTACTGTATGAGCAAAAAGGTTAATTTTTGTTGTCTGTATCTCTCATGCACTTCTCTATGTCTTCCTCTTCCTCAATGCCACTGTGTTAATCACTCATGTTTGGTGCATTGCCCTTCACTTCACCCAACTTAGTACTTCTTTGTACATACCTAGCAGTGTTCCCTCTCCTCCCCTCCCACCCCTGGTAACCAACAAAGAAAATTTCCTTCCATATAGTAACCTTTCCTTGACTTTCTACAAATAACGGACTAATACAATATTTGTCCTTTTGTGATTGACTTATTTCACTCAGCATAATGTCCTCCAAGTTCATCCAAGTTATATGGTGTTTTGCAGATTCTACATTATTCTTTAGGGTTGCATAGTATTCCATCATGTGTATGTATCACAGTTTGGTTATTTATTCTTCTGGTGATGGGCACCTAGGTTGCTTCCATCTTTTTGCTATTATAAATAGTGCTGTGATGAACATAGGTTACCTTATAATATATACCTAGTAATGGGAATCCTGGGTCAAATGGTGTTTCTAGTTCCAAATTTGTAAGGAATTGCCATACTGCTTTGCACACTAGTAGTATCATTTGGCAGTCCTGCCAGCTGTGTATGAGAATCTCAGTCTCTCCACATCTTCTCTAACATTTGTTATTTTCTGTCTCGTTGAACTTTGCTACTAGTCCTGGGGCAAGATGCTATCTCATTGTTGTTTTGATTTACATCTCTCTAATGACTAATGATGGTGAGCATTTCTTCATGTGTTTTTTGGCTGCCTGAATATCCTCTTTGGTGGAGTGTCTAGTCCTGTCTTCTGCCCATTTTTTAATTGGATTGTTTATCTTTTTATCATTGAGGTGTTGGTTGTTGTTGTTGTTGTTATATGCCATCTAGTCGGACCCAACTCATAGCAACCCCTCCTTGGGTTTCCAAGGCAGTACGAGGTGTTGGAGTTTTCTATAAATTCCAGAGATAAGTCCCTTGTCAGATATGTCTCTGCCAAATATTTTTTCCCAGTCTGTACGTTCTCTTTTGAGTCTTTTGGAGAAGTCTTTGGAAGCACATGAAAATTTAATTCCTTGAAGATCTTATTCATCTAATGTGTCTTCAACTATTTGTGCATTTTGAGTTATGCTTGTTTGTCTATTTATGCCATATATTGTTGTTGTTATCGTGTGTTGTCAAGTCGGCTCCAACTCAATAGAGACCCCTTCTTGGGTTGCCGAGGCAGTATCACTACGGATGTAGATTGCTCAACCTTTCTTCTGAGGAGTGGCTGGTGGGTTTAAACTGCCAGCCTTCTGTTTAGCAGTCAAATGCCTTAGGCACTATGCTACCAGAGATCCTATGCCATATATTAGGGCCCCTAAATTTGCCCTTAGTTTTTCCTTGAGGAACTTTATAGTTTTAGCTTTCATGTTTAAGTCTTTGACTCATCTGGAGTTAGTTTTTGTGTATGGTGAGAGGTACAGATCTTGTTTCATTTTTCTGCAAATGGATATCCAGTTTTGCCAGTACTATTTGTTAAGCAGACAATCTTTTCCCCCATTTAATGGTTTTAAGCACTTTGTCAAAGTTCAGTTGACTGTAGGTTGATGGATCTATTTCTAGGTTCACAATACTATTCCACTGGGCTATGTGTCTGTCATTGTACCAATACAAGGCTGTTTTGACTACTGTGACTTTATAATAGGTTTTGAGGTCTGAGAGTTTGAGCCTCCTACTTTGTTGTGTTGTTCTTCTTCAGTAGTGCTTTGCTTACCCAAGGTCTCTTTCCTTTCCAAATACAATTAGTGATTGGTTTTTCCGTATCCTTAAAGAATATTGATGGGATCAGGATTGGGACTGCACTGAATGCATAGATCACTTTGGGTAGTACTGACATTTTCACAATGTTCAATCTTCTTATCCACAAGCATGGTATGTTCTTCCATTTATGTAGCTCTCTTAAGGTTTCTTTTGTAGTTTTCTTTGTACAGGTCTGTTGTGTTCCTGATAAGCCTTATTCCCAGGTACTCTATTCTTTTGATATCTGTTGTAAATGGTATTGATTTCCTTATTTCTTTTTCACCAATCTCTTTGCTGGTGTAGAGGAATCCAACTGATTTTTGTATGTTGATCTTGTATCCTGCCACTATAATAAATCTCTCAATTAGTTCCAGTAGTTTTTTTTTTTCCCAAAAAAAAAAATCTTTTGGGTTTTCTATGTACAAGATCATATAACAAGCAAATAAGAATAGTTGGACTTCTTCCTTACTGGTTTGGATGTCTTTGATTTTCCTTTCTTACCTTATTCCCCTGACTAGGACTTCCAATACAATGTTGAATAGAACTGGTGATAGAGAATGCCATTTTCTGGTTCCTGTTCACAAGGGGAATGGTTTCCGTCTCTCTCCATTGAAAATAAGATGGAGCAATCTACTTCTGTAAAGATTTACAGCCTCAGAAACCCAATGGGGGCCACTATGAGTCAGAACTGACTCAAAGGCAGTGAGTGAGTTTGGTTTGTATGTTGTTGTTGCTGTTATGTGCCGTCAAGTCAGACCTGACTCATAGTGACCCCTCGTTGGGTTTCTGAGGTGTTATCACTACAGAAGTAGATTACCCAACCTTCCTTCCAAGGAGTGGCTGGTGGGTTTGAACTGCCAGCCTTCTGGTTAACAATCAAGTGCCTTAGGCACTGCACTACCAGAGCTCCTTTATCTTGCATATATGCCCTTTATCATGTTGAGGATTGTTCCTTCTATTCTTCTTTTGCTAAGAGTTTTTATAAGGAATGGGTGCTGGATTTTATCAAATGCCTTTTCTCCATCAATTGATATGATCATGTGTTTTGTTTTGTTTTGTTTTTCCCTTTGTTTTATTTATGTGATGGAGGGTGTTGATTTTTTTTTTATGTTGAACTATCCTTATATACCTGGTATGAACCCCACTTGGTTGTAATGTATCATTTTTTTTTTTGATATGTTGTTGATGTCTATTGGCTAGGATTTTGTGGAAGATTTTTGCATATATACTCATGAAGGATATTGATTTGTAGTTTTCCTTTTTAGTGATATCTCTGCCTGGTTTTGTTATCAAAGTTATGCTTGCTTCATAAAATGAATTTAGGTGGATTCCTTCCTTTTCTGTGTTCTGGAATAGTTTGAATAGGATTGGTTTCAGTTCTTCTCTGAAAATTTGGTAGAATTCTTCTGTGAAACCATCTAGGTCAGGGCCATTTTTGTTGATAATTTTTTTATGACCCTTTCAATTTCTTCTTTTTTTATGGGTCTGTTCAACTTTTCCACATCAGTATGTGTTAATTTATGTAAGTAGTATGTTTCTAGAAATCTCTCCATTCCTTCTAGATTTTCAAATTTATTGGAGTACTGTTGTTCATAGTATCCTGATATTATCCTTTTTATTTCAGTTGGTTCTGTTGTGATGTCACTCAATTCATTTCTTATTTGTGTTATTTGTATTCTCTCCCTCTTTTTCTTTGTTTAATTTGTCTGTGGTTTGTCAATTTTATTAATCTTTTCATAAAAACAACCTCTAGTTTTGTTGATTTTTTCTATTGTCTTTCTATTTTCTGTTTCATTTATTTCTACTTGAACATTTATTATTTTGTTTCTTGTAACTGTAGGCTTTTTTGGCTACTCTTTTTCTAATTGTTGGAGATGTTGGGTAGTGTTAATTTTGTCTTTGTTTTTTTTTGATGTGTGTATTTACTGCTATGAATTGACCTCTGATTACTGCTTTTGCTGTGTCCCAAAGATTTTGTTATGTTGTGCTTTCATTCTCATTTGATACAAGAAATTTTTTAACTTAATTTTTTATTTCTTCTATCACCTAGTAATTTTTAACCAAAAAAAAAAAAATCTCAATGCCATCGAGTCAGATCTGACTCATAGTGACCCCTCCTGGGCTTCTGAAGCAGTATCACTACAGAAGCAGATTGTCATATCTTTCTTCCGAGGGGTGGCTGGTGGGTTTAACCACCAGACTTCTGGTTAGCAGTCAGATGCCTTCAGCAGTATGCCACCATAGTTTTTAAGGAAGGTGTTGTTCAGTTTCCATGTGTTTGCTCTTTTTCCATTGATCTTCCTATGATTGATTTCTAATTTTACTGCATTGTGATCTGAGAAGATTCTTTGAAGTATTTCAATGCTTTTAAATGTATTAAGTCTTGCTTTATGGCCCACATATTATCTATTCTGGAGAATGTCCCATGTGCACTGGTAAAGAGTTTATATTGTACTGTTGTTCAGTGAAGTGCTCCGCAAATGTCTATCAGGTCAAGTTGGTGGATTGTCTTGTTTAATTCTTCTGCATCTTTATTGAGTTTCTTTCCAGTTCTATCTTTCATTGAAAGTGGTATATTAAAGTCTCCTACTATGACTGTGGAGTCATCTACTTGTCTTTTCAATTCTGTTAATTGCTCATTTATGCATTTTGAGACTCTCTCATTAGTTCAGAGGTATTTATTCTGGTTATGTCCTCTTGTTCAATAAATCCTTTCATCATTATAAAATTCCTTTCCTTATCTTTTATGGTGGTTTTTGTGTTAAAGTCAATTTTATAAAAATTAATATTGCTACTCCTGTTCTTTTATGGTTGCCATTTGCTTGATATATCTTTCTCCAGCCTTTGATTTTTTAATCTGTTTTTGTCTTTGTCTCTAAGATTTGTCTCTTGTAAACAACATATTGATGGGTTATGTTTTCTTATCTAGTCTGCAACTCTCCATCTCTTGAGTGGTGCATTTAATCCATTGACATTCAATGTAATTATTGACAAGTATGATTTTGTTGCTGTCATTTTGTTACAGGTTTTTTCATGGTGTTCCTGGTTTCTTTTTTCCATACAATTTTTCATGCTGAGCTCATTTTGTTTATGAATCATGTTATCACTTCCTGCATTGTTATTGCTTTAATATTTGCTAAATATTTGTGCTTGTCTTCTTTTTTATTGTGATATGAAGGTTTATCATTTATCTTTGAGGTGACCCTGTGATTTATAATTTTCTCCCTGAGTTTACAACAGTCCGTTCTATCTTGCAATTCTCTTGACTTCCTCACCATTTAGAAGTTCTGTAACTACACTATTTTTTTTTCTCCTTTTGGTTTGTAAAAAACACAATGCAACCACTGCTGTGGAGTCGGATCTGACATATAGTGACCCCTCCTTGGGTTTCCAAGGTGGTATCACTGAGGAAGTAGATTGCTCCAACCTTCCTTCCCAGGAGAGGCTGGTGGGTTTGAACTGCCAGCCTTCTGGTTAACAGTCAAATGCCTTAGGCATCTGTGACATCAGAGCTCCCTTTTGGTTTGCAATTGTCCTTATTTCCCAATTGATATCTCTGGTTCCCTGTTTAAAGTCTTGTAGGCTTATTTTACTTGGGATACTTCTATAACTGGCTTGGTTTCTGGGTTTGTTAATGGTAGGTTGTTGTTTGCTGCTGTTGGTTCTCTGTCCAAAGGAATCCCTTTAGCATCTCTTGTAAGGTTGGTCTGATTTTAACAAATTCCCTTAATTTCTGCTTATCTGGAAATTTCCTAATGTCACCATCATTATTTGAGGGACAATTTTGCTGGGTGTATATAATTCTTGGTTAAAAATTGTTTTCTTTCAGGACTTAATATATATTATCCCATTGTCTTCTCACCTGCACGGTGTCTGCTGAGAAATCAGAGCTTAGTCTTATTGATTGTCCTTTGTAGGTAACTTTTCATTTTTCCTGTGCTGTTTTCAGAATTCTTTCTCTGTCTTTGGTTTTGATGAGTTTGATGATGATATGTCTTGATTGTTTTCTTTTGGAGTCTATTCTGTTTGGGGTTTCTTGGATTTCTTGATTGGGTATATTCTCATCTTTCATCATATAAAATGATATGATCTTTCAACAAATCTTCCACTATTTTCTCTGTGGTTTTATATTTCTCTTTCTGTTCTGGAATCCCAAATACACATAGTTTCTTCCTTTTGATGGTATCCCACATGAATCTTAGGCTTTCTCCATTTTATTTTGATCTTTTTTTTTTTTTTTAATTGATTTCTTTCCAAAGAACTATTCAGGTATTTGTCCTCAATCTCACTAATTCTGTCTTCCATTGATTTGATTCTACTCCTTTGCCCTTTCAATGTGTTCTCTATTTTGAAAATTTACTATTAATCTGGATTTCTATCTGTAGATTTTGTATCATTTCTAATGTTTCATTGATTTTGTCATTTTGTTCTTGTATTGTCTTCTGAAATTTTTCTAGGGTTTTGTCTTTATTTTCCTTAATTATGTCAGTGTTTTCCTTGATCTGCCTCTCAATTCATTGAAGGTACCTAGATATAATGATGGAGATCCAATGCTGCTTCTTCCTCAGGGATGTGTTTTGGGTCTATATCCTGGTCTCTTGTTTCTACTGCTTTGTGTGGACTGTGATAGTCTGTTGTCTCTGAGATATTGTGACATTGTTGTATTTGTATTTAATTGGTGATTGTGTGTTGGAGTGATTCACCTAAGATTTTCATTTTCCATATTTTCTATGTTCATGATCAGTTATAGCAAGGATCATGAGGCTGGCACAGGACCAGGCAGTGTTTCATTCATTCTGCTGAGCATAAGGTTGCTATGAGTCAGAGATGACTCAATGGCACTTAACAACAACAAAGACATATTTTGTTTGGATGTATCTGAGTAAGAAGAGTACTGTGCTCCTCTATTCACTATTTAGCAGTGCTAATGCACTCACTACCTGTCTCCTGGTAGGTGTGATAGAGAATGCAAGTAGATGCACAGATCTCTGTTAACTGCTTGTGAACAGCAGTTAAGGGTGATTTGGGCTCATAATGGCTGTTGTGTATTGTTGGGCAGTTGGTGCAGAAGCAAGTTGTGGCCCTTACTCAGTAGATGGAGCTTCAGGAGATATGGGTATGGTAGGGTTACATAGGCACAATTGATGTCTCCCACTCAATTAGAGAAAAACAATAGTAAAAACAACACCAAAAAGTAAATGCCAGAGGACAGAAAACACATACCATATAAACACACAGGAACAATCACATTAAAAAAAAAGAGGCAATAATGAGAAGAAATAATGAAATATTTAAAAAAATATTTTAAGATAAAAGAAATGTGAATAGAAAAAGAGAAAAAAGCTCCACAATATCTATAGAGGGGAAGAAAAGAGAAAAGTTGTAGAGTAAGTGAATAATGAAGGAAAAAATAGGAAAAATGCAAAAAAGAAAAACAAGAGATGGCAGAGAATCACAAGAAAGAAAAAATAGGAACCAGGAAAAGGAAAGAGAGAAAAAACAGAAAACTGTAACTAGGATTACTTGGAATGGAAGAAGAAAGAATAAAAATAAAAAGGAAGACAAAAAAAAAAGAAGAAGAATTTTAAAACAATCAAACATAAACCAAAAATAAACAAGAAGCAAAAAGAAATCTGGGGAGGGTGGGGAAGGGCATCCAGGCTCTGTCAGAGAACACAGACTGGGATGGAATTCCTGCCAGCCCATAAGGTGACTAGGAGTGAGGGATGGCCACACCTCTGTTCACCAAGAAGGTGTGGGGTATAAGAGTAACAAGGGACATATTGCACCTTTGCAGTCCTCAGCCTCTAGTATGTCTATTCTGTCTTCATCAAGTGGACCCTATTCTTAGGTCCTTAGAATCTGAGAGAACACTGTATTTTAAATATCCAAAATGATCGAACCACTTGTAAACATTCAAAATGGCTGTGCCCTTTGGACAGCCAAAATTCCACAACTCAGTTTGTTGCCTTCTTCTTCACTGTTTCTCTTTTTAGTCATCAGCCACCATTGTAGTCCTCCTTGCAGCCCTTGGTGAGCAGGGCCTATTTTTAGGTTAATTCTTAGGTCTTAACACCACTTGGAAATATCTAAACAGTCCATGCCATCAGGATTACTGGAAGTCTGCAGTTCCAGTTGTCTCCTTATTCAGTGTTTTCATGCAGGTTCTTCTATTGGTGAGAGTTTAGCCCACTTTTGTACCCTTCTTTTCAAAGCTCAGGACTCCAGGGTTATCTTCTATATCTGTGTCAACTGGTTTCTCTTTTCTCTGTCAAAGAGGGTCTGTGTAGTTTGTCTGCCTATTCCACCATTTTACCAGAACTTACTGTCTGATGTATATGAAAGTTTTATGAAGAGCCATGTAATATTGTCTGATATATTGCCTGAAGATGAGCCCCTCAGGTTGGAAACAAAAAAGAATCATACAACTGGGGAAGAACTGCTTCCCTAAAGTAGAGTCAACTTTAATGACATAGATGGAATACAGCATTTTGGACCTTCATTTGCTAGTGGCCCATGACTCAAAATGGGAAGAAACAGTTGCAAACATCTACTAATAATTGGAACATGGAATGATTGAGATATGAATGTTGGAAAATTGGAAGTTGTCAAAAGTGAAATGGAACAGATAAAGATCAATATCTCAGCAATTAGTAAGCTAAAATGGACTGGTATTTGCCATTTTGAATTAGCCAGTCCTATGCTCTATAATGCTAGGAAGGATAAATTGAAGAGAAATGGCATTGCATTTACTGCCAAAATTAACATCTTATGATCTATCATAAATCTATCCTGAATTACATTACTGTTGGTGATAGTATAATATCCATACATCTACAAGGAAGACTAGTTAATACTATTATTATTCAAATGTACACCCCAACCACTAACACCAAAGATGAAAGAATTGAAGATTTTCACCAACTTGTGCAGTATGAAATTGACCAAATGTGCAATCAAGGTGTATTGATAATTATTGGTGATTGGAATGTGAAAATTGAAAATAAAGAAGAATCATCGGTAATTGGAAAATATGGCTTTGGTGATAGAAATGACTCAAGATTGGATAAGAGTTTTGCAAGATCAATGACTATTTCATTGCAAATACCTTTTTTCAACAACATAAATAGCAGCTATACACATATACCATACAAGATGGAATACATAGAAACCAGATCAACTACATCTATGGAAAGAGGAAATGGAGGAGCT
>NW_006921704.1:6881801-6893747 GCF_000298275.1 Orycteropus afer afer | reverse complement strand
AAAAAAAGGCAATGAGCTGACCATGGAACAGATAATTAATTGCTCATATCCAAGTTCAAGTTAAAGCTAACAAAAATTAAGTCCACCAGAGCCAAAATATGACTTGACTATATCCTGCCTGAATTTATAGACCATTTGAAGAATAGATCTGAAGCACTGAACACCAGTGGCTGAAGACCAGAGGAGGTGTGGAATGACATAAAGAGCATCAAACATGAAGAAAGCAAACAGTCATTAAAGAGACAGGAAGAAGAAAAGGAAAAAAAGACCAAAATGGATGTAAGAAAAGACTCTGAAACTTGCTCTTGACAGCAGGGTAACTATAGTGAATGGAAGATATGCTGAAATAAAAGAATTGAACAGAAGAAGATTTGAAAGGGTGACTCAAGAAGACAAAGTACAATATTATAATGTAGTGTGCAAAGACATGGAGTTTAAAACCAAAAAGGAAGAACATGCTCAGCATTTCTCAACTAAAAGAACTGAGGAAAAAAATTCAAGTCTTGAGTTGCAATAGTGAAAAATTCTGTGGGAAAAGTATTGAATGATCTAGGAAGTATCACAAGAAGATGGCAAGAATACACAGAGTCACTGTCCCAAAAATAATTGGTCGATGTCCAAATATTTCAAAAGGCACCATATGATCAAGAACCAGTGGTATTTATAGAAGAAGGCCAAGCTGCATTGAAGGAACTGGTGAAAACCAAGGCTCCAGAAATTTATGGACTACCCACTGAGATATTTCAACAAACAGATGTTGCTCTGGAGGCACTTACTTGTTCATACTAAGGAATTTGGAAGACAGTTGCTAGGCCAATTGAGTAGAAGAAATTGATATTTGTGCCTATTCCCAAGGAAGGTGATCCAAAAGAATATGGAAATTTTTGAAAAATATTATTAATATCACAAATAAAAGCTTACTGAAGATAATTCACAAATGGTTGCAGCAGTATATTGACAGGGAATTTCCAGCAATGGATTCAGAAGAGGAAATGGAATGAGGACTATCATTGCTGATGTCAGATGGATCTTGGCTGAATGCAAAGAATACCACAAGCATGTCAACCTGTTTTTATTGACTTTGCAAAGGCATTCGATTGTATGGATTGTAACAAATTATAAGTCATATAGCAAAGAATCTGAATTCTGGAACAGTTAGTTGTGGTTGTGAAGAACCTATACATACACCAAGAGGCAGTTGTTTGAACAGAACAAGGGCATAGTGCACGATTTAAAATCAGGAAGGGTGTGCATCAGGGTTGTATCCTTTTAGCATATTTATTCAGTCTGTATGCTGAGCAAATAATTCCAGAAGCTGAACTATATGAAGAAGAATGCAGCATCAGAATTGGAGGAAAAATCATTAATAACCTAGGATAGTCAGATGTCACAACCTTGTTTGCTGAAAGTGGAAATGACTTGAAGCAGTCTTCAAGATGGATTATACCTCGACACAAAGAAAACAAAAACACTCACAACTGGAGCAATAAGGAACATTATTATAAATGGAGAGAAGACTGAAGTTGTCCAGCTATTCTTTTACTGGGATCCATAGTCAATACCCAAAGAAACAGCAGTCAAGAAGTTAGATGTATTGCACTGGGAAAATCTGCTGCAAAAGACCACTTTAAAGTGTTAAGAAGCAAAGATATCACTTTGAAGACTAAAGTGCACCCAATCCAAGCCATGGCATTTTCAATTGCCATGCAAAAGCTAGACAATGTACAAGGAAGACTAAAGAAAAGTTTATGCCTTTGGTTTGTGGCATTAATGAAGAGTAATGAAAATACCATGGACTGCCGGAAGAATGAACAAATCTGTCTTGAAGAAAGTGCAACCAGGATGTTCCTTGGAAGTGAGAATGTCCAGACTTTGTCTCACCTACTTTGGTCATGTTGTCAGAAGGGAGCATTCTGTGGAGAAGGATGTCATGCTTGGTAAAGTAGAGGGCAGTAAAGAAGGGGAAGACTCACAAGGTGATGGATTCAGAGTGGCTGCAGTGATGAGTTCAACCATAACAAGAATTGTGGAGATGGTGCAGGACCGAGCAGTGTTTCATTCTGTTGTACACAGGGTTACTATGAGTCAGAGTCAACTCAATGACACCAGACAACAACAATTTCAAGCTACCCTTTGAGAGCTTCTTCTGTTCAGTTCTTTTTCTACATCAGTTTTTCCATTCACTTTAGCTACTTTCCATTGAAGAACAAGGTTCAGGGTTTCTTTTAATATTTATGTTGGTCTTTTCTTCCCTTCATTTCTTTTTGATGACCTTTTGCTTTCTTCCTGTCTGATGTCCTTGATGTCATCCCACAACTTACCTGGTCTTCAGTCACTGATCTTTAATGTATCAAATCTTTTCTATACTTAGTGTGTAAATTCAGATGGAAAGACTCACGGTCATATTTTGGCTCTAACAGTCTTGTTTTAATTGTTTTCAACTTCAACTTGCATATGAGCAATTGATGGTCTCTTCCACTACCGACCCTTTGTCTTGTTCTGATTGAGGATATTGAGCCTCTTTATCATCTCTTTCCACAGATGTAGTCATTCAGATTACTGTGTAATCCTCCTGCTGATATCCAGGTGTACAGTTTTGCAACTTAGCTTCAGTTTTATTGAAAATTTGTAACCCAGGAAAAGCAGGGTGAAAAGCTCTTGTGTTTGGTTGTTCACCTGAAAGTAACAACAGAGAATAGAATAGAGCAGTACGTCTATTATTTTCAACAAAAATTTTCCCAAACTCAAAAATCTAAGGTAGGCACTTAGAAATAACCTGATGATATGCTTTCTTTGACTTCTAGCATCTTTATAAACTAGTTATTTCAATAACTTATTAAAATAATCAACAGAGTATAGGCCACGCATTACACAGGAAATGTGGTGAGCAATGTCCCCACCCAAGTGTGATGATGCTGTGAGGAGACACACAATGACAGCTTGAGGAAAAAATCTGCACTGAGTATGTAGCTAAATGTTATGGGTATGAAGAATAGAGAAAGAGTGTTCCAGGCAGAGGAAAGTATAAATTCAAAAGTCAAGAGAGCAAACAGCCCTCCTGAGAACTAAAAGAAAACAAAAACAGCAGGACTCAAGACAGACACATCTTCCAGCAGGACTCAAGACAGACACATCTTCAAATGCATTACAGACTAAATTAAGGAATTCAGATTTTGTCCTAAAAACTTTTTAGAAATGTCATTTAAGGGTAAGAAATTATATAAAGAGTCTAACAAAATTGTTATTGTTAGTTGCCATGGAATTGATTCCAACTTAGGGTGACCCCATGTACCCCAGCAGAACTGCTGCATCAAGTTTTCAAAGCTGAGATCTTTCAGAGGCAGAGAACCGGGCCTGTCTTCTGAGACATCTCTGAGTGGATTTGAACCACCAAGCTCTTGGCTAGTAATCATGTGCTTAACTATTTGCACCAAACAGGGACTTCTGAAAAATTCATAGTCATATTTTTAAAAAAATGTAATTGAGCAAAGAATGCAGAATAGAGAAAATAGGGGAGTGGTTAGGGGTAGTGGGTAATAGTGAACTCAGGAAGTTAGCATAGGTAGCTATGGCATTGGTTCAGGTGTGAAAATACTTTTAAGTAGGAATAGGGAAATGGCACAGTAATGGGCAGAAAAAAGAAAATAAGGAAGATATTTAGGTAATAGATTCAATTAGCTTTGACATTAGGTTGTGTGGAAATATGTTAGAGTGAGTCATGCAATATGACTTTAAAACTTATTTTCCTAGAGTACAGAGGTTAAAAAAAAAAGTCTAAATACTCTGTCTTCCACCACTATCACCTTACTTCCCAACATATAGCTTGAGTAACTATGTGCAAGAATTATGTCCTTGAGATAACACTAAAATCACTGATAAAGTGACTCTCCCTAAATAAAAATTGCAAAGCCTTGAGAGAAGAAAATCCTTTTGCTGTTTGCTGTCATGCATTCTTTCTGCCTGTTTTGTGGACATGATGCCTGCAAGAGTGTTTTGCAACCATGAGAATGAAAGTCTATGTGCCAAGTATAGTGATTCTCTCATAGATAGCAACTCTATAGGGCAAAGTAGAACTGCCTCATAAGATTTCCTAGGCTGTGAGATCTTTAGAGGAGCAGATCTCCAGGTCTTTTTCCCCACATGTAGTGGGTAAGACATTTGGCTGCTAACTAGAAGTTTAATGGTTCAAACCCACCAGCTGCTCCAGGGAGAAAAGATAAGGCATAAAAATTTACAGTCTTGGAAACCCAATGGGGTTGATATGAGTTGGAATCAACTTGATGGCAGTGGGTTTGATTTAGTTTGGTGCTGGTGAGTTCCAAATGTTGTCGAAGAAGGAAATCTTGTACATTGTTAGGAGTGAAAGAAAAAGAGTTTTATTGAGGAATAACACAGCTCTGGCTTGGCAGCACTAAGTATAAATACTAAGCATTTCACTGTTCAAGGGGTCAATGTAGAGAGAGAACAAAGGAAAGGTATCGGATTAATGATTAGTTATATATAAGATGAACTTCCGTTTGAAATCCTTTGAAATATAAAGGTCGAACACTTGGCTTGGAGAGAATGAGTAATCTCCTATGTGAATGGCACCAGCATGTTCAGTTATACATGATTATAATCATGAACATATTTTTTTTCCAAAAAACTAATTGTTTACATCCTGACACATTCTTTCTCTGAACAAATGGCTTATACCCTTGACCTTTTGCTTCTTGGGAATGGATGTTGGTCTCATATGTCTGGCATGAGTGTCTCCAGTTTAAAATGTTTCCATTTACACCATCAAATTTTCCATTACCAGGGAACTACTCAACCATGGCAACACCAGTGCTCCAGGCTAGAATCAATGTGACAGCACACAACAACAACAACAACATGCTAAGTATAGTGTGTGCTAAGCATTAGCATTAGAAAAACTCTAGCTTTGAGTAATTGAGGCACTGTTTCTGCCCTGGACTACAGAAAGGAGAAAGGGAGGGATAGTGGTGGGTTGTTATTAAGTGAGATTAACAATCCACTATTAATTTTGGCAATTGTAGCTAGATTTTTTACATTCCCAACATACAATGCCTATTTACAAATTCATTAGAAAAAATTATTGAATATCTTTTCTGAGCCCAGTATTATTCATGCATGAGAAAAACTAGATAAGGTTCACGCTGTTATCAATCAGATATTGAGGCAAAGGAGAGAAACAATCAAGTACATGGATCAAGTCAGGTATAAATAACTTGCCAAATAGAAATGCAGTGTACTGAGAAAGGGGAAGCTACATGATGTCAGTGTTTGGAGGATAGTTTTCTTTTTCTTTCTTCCTTTTTTTTTTTGAGAGTGGGAAGGGTGGGGCAGTGGTGAAGATTATGAGTTTGGTTTAAGCATATTGAATTTGAGGCACTGGTGTGATATCCAACTAGGGACGTTAAATATGTTGCTGAGAAAAAAAGCATCTGAACAGGGAAAATGATTGTCATAGCCTGACAGATCATGATTAAAGACATGAGTGTAAATCAGATCACCTACAAAGAAAATACAGCAAAAGAGGAGAAAAATGTGTAGGGAAAGTTATACAGAAGCTTCAGTGTTCAGGTAGAGCATGATGAACCCAGTTCAATAAAAAGAAATGGCTTGAGGAAAAGGAAGAAAACCAAGAGAATTTGGTTATTAAGAAGTATATTATGTTGTGGAAAACTGGTATTTGCGATGAGTGAATTGTTGGTCTTGCAAAGTTTTATTGTGGGTAATCTCCCACATAATTTCTATCCCCAGGGCAAACTTTCTACCTGCAGATCCTTCATCTATCTTTCCAATTTTCCCATTCCAATCACCCATGATTCTCAATACATCTTGAATACATTTTTCTTAATTTTCAAGTACATAATTTGGTAAAAATCATCAATTTCTTCATCTTTGGTACTAGTGGTTGTTGCAGAATTTGAATAATATTGTATTAACTGATCTTTCTTGTGTTGTTGTTGTTGTTGTGTGCCGTCGAGCTGGACCCGACTCATAGAGACCCCTCCTTGGGTTTCTGAGGCAGTATCAACCATGGAAGGAGATTGCCCAACCTTCCTTCTGAGTAGTGTCTGGGCAGTGTGTGAATACTATTGTATCACTGAACGATTTATCCATTATACTTCAGGAGAGATCTTGAAATGGTCTTTTGATATTCAACATGGTACTGTTCCTCTTCAATTTGTCATTTCTGACATAGTACACCATATGAGTGTCTGATTCAAAATGGCTAATAGCATTTCTTTGCAGCCCACTAATGCCTAGAATATTTATCTTCAAGTGTTCTATTTCTTTTTTGACCATTTTGAATTTTTCTAGATCCATACTTTGTACGTTCCACATTCTGATTATTAATGGATGCTTACATATATTTCTCCTTACTATGACTTGCCACATCAGCAAACAGGGTCCTAAAAGCTTTACTCCATTGTGGTGGTTACGTTTGTGTGTCAACCTGTCTGGGCCTGTTTCTGAATGTAGTTATTCCCCATGGTGAGATTGGTAATAAACTCCATGGTGGAATCTATTGGAGGAGCTGAGTAGCTGCTTTGGGTATGTGGTCTGCTTCCTGTATATAAGAAACAGCTTTAGGAATAGTCTCTAGCTTATGGCACACTTGAACCCTACATGTAGCTGTGTCATTGTTCAGCACCCTGCCATGCTCTGCCAACCTTGGGACTTTTAATGAACTTGAATTAATGGCCTGCCATGTGGTTTGGTAATATCGGGACTGTGCCTTTTTACTCATCAACCTTGGGCTTGTCAGTCTCAGCAGCCAGCAGCTGAGTGAAGAAAAACCTCTAGCTTCAGTAGGTCAGGAGCAGGAGGCAAAGCTGGACCCAAAAGTTGAGGGGCTTTCACCCAGCCCCTAGAGTGCCAGCACTTTGAACTTGGACTTAAAGCCTCCAAACTGTAAGAGAACAAACTCCTGTTTGTTAAGGCCATCCCATTTGTGGTATATTCTTGTCAGAGTGGTACTAGGTAACCAGGACATCCATCCAAGTCATTAAGATTGACTTTACCTTGAATAGGCTGCTCTTCCCCAGTCATATTTTGAATGTCTCCTAACCTGAGGGGCTTATTTTCTGGTACTTTATCAGTGTTTCACTGCTATTCACAAGTTTTTCTCTGGCCAGTTTTTCAGAATTTGATAGCCAAGTCCTTCCTCTTAATCTGTCTTAGTCTGGAAGCTCTGCTGAAACCTGTCCATTATGGGTGATCCTGTTGCTATTTGAAAAAGGGGTGGCATAGTTTCCAGCACCATAGTAACATGCAAGTCACCACAGAATGACAAACTGACAGATAAGTGATGGTCAAACAGGATTACATCCACTGAAATATGGATTAGAATTCCAACGTATATTTTGAGGGACGCAATTCAATTCATAGTAAGATTCAAGGACTAATATGGGGAAATAAGTAAATCAGCATAGTAGGACAGATTTTTCTTAAGATTTCAGTGGTGGATAAATTTTGGGTAATGGCAAGGCCAATGTGTGACCATGAGCTGATGACACAGGTGGAAAAGATAGAATAGTCATTTGGAGACAATAGTATGTTTGATGTACTGCTTGGGTGAAAAACAAAATCAATAAGCACAATAGCAGGACTATAATAGACTAGGAAACGATATGCTGCGTGCTAACATATTTAGTATATTTAATGGGATTAATGATGAAATCAAAAGATGATAGAAAATAAGGATAAGAATAGGGCCTGACAAAAAAAAAAAAAAAAAAAGAAGAAGGTGGGGACCAGGTTTGCTGGTCCAATAGAGCCTGGTGTAACCACTGAGCCTATGGCCCCTAGCTGCCCTTCAGGTCTGGAATTGAACCCACAACTGTGGTTTCTAGCCAAACAAAGTACAGGCATGTGAGTTAAACATTTACCTCAAGTAGACACACGCCCTGGAGAGAACAATCATGGGAGAAGGAAGGGCTGCTTATGCACAGGGAGATAGCTCAGGGTGCAGAAGAGTATGAAGGGATGGACACTGGGAGGAGGTAACTATGGGGAGGAAGTAGGAGGGGAGCTGCTGCTTTGTAAATTTTGATCAATGACATGAGACAAAGTATATGTGAACTGCTGTATGAAAAGTGAATTTACTCTGTAAATCTTCACCCAAATCCTAAAAAAAAAAAAAGAATAGGGCCTGAAAGCCAAAGTTCCTAGTCAGTATTCAATTTTATAAATTGTGGAAATATCCACATCCTGATCTACAGGCTTCTGGAGTTTGGAAAGAAGATCAGAATGTGCCTCAGAGATCTGTAGGTAAAGTTGTGTATCTAGAGAAGGAACAAGTTTTCTTCTCTGGTGGTGTAGTGCCTAAGGCATTTGACTGCTAACCAGAAGGCTGACAGTTTACACTCACCAGCCACAGCAGAAATACTGGGAAATCCACTTCTGTAAAGATTTACTACCTCAGAAACCAAAGGGGGTCTCTGTGAATCAGAATCAAATTGATGGCAGTGAGGTTTTTTTTGTTTTTTTTTTTAAATAAGGAATTTATGATATGGGAGATCCAGGAAGAAGAATAATTTGAAATTGAAGCAAAGGACATTGCACTGGGATCAGAGGAGAGGATCTACAACATAGATTGAGGATCAAAGGGATTTATTATTTGCCAAGGAGCTCTGGTAGCTTAGTGCCTAAAGGAACTTGACTGCTAACTAGAAGGCTAGTGGTTCAAACCCACCAGCCACTCCTCGGAAGGAAGATGGGACAATCCACTCCCGTAGTGATACTGCCTCAGAAACCCAAGGAGGGGTCACTATGAGTCGGGTCCAACTCACTGGCACATAAGAACAAGAGTGCCTCAGGCATTTGACTGCTAACCAGAAGCCTGGCAATTCAAACCCACCAGCCACTCCTCTGAAGGAAAGTTTGGCAATCTACTTCTAGTGATACTACCTCAGAAACCCAAGGAAGGGTCACTGTGAGTCAGGTCCGACTCTGACAGCAGTGTGTTTGTTTGTTAAGAGGGCTTGGTGGGAGTGGCCACGCCAGACCTTAATAACATTTCTAAGCCCTCAGATCTCACTAGATTTTGCTGAAGATTGGTAGGAGACTAGGCATCTGGGTGTGTCAGAGTCTACAAAGGTGGAGCTTTTCAGACAGGGAGACAGAATATTAATTCACTGCTGATCTTTATTCTTTACTGAATTCTTCCATGAGGCCTTGCTTGCACAATAGAGCCTTGGCACCATACAGCAGGTTGCCTCAGGTGGCACAAGATGTGGTGTAGCCTTTCTTCAACTTCCACCATTGCCTTCAGCTAAAGCTTACCTGGCTTTCTTTCAGAGTAGGTATTTTTTAAAAATAATGCTATTTGGGGAACACTCCATTTTTCTTTTGTTATTTTAATTAAGAGCTTACATTTTCTGAGCATAGAATGGCAGAGCGATAATTGCCATCTGGCTTTTTGGATGAAAACCTGACAGAATCTAGAATCTGCCTCAGCTCTGCCTGGCCTCTAACCCATGTAACAAGTGTTACAGACCACAGTTAATAGGCTTCATGCTGAGTGCATGTCCATGGTACATAGGCTTCAAAATATCTCATTTGAATCTTAATTTAAAAAAAAAAAAATGTTGCTGAGCAAATATCTGACTAATTGCCTGAGGAGATCCACAAAACAGATAGATAGGTGGTGTTTTGTTTGTCACTACTCATCTATAGGTATGTACATAATTTACAATGAAATTATTATGTAGTTGTTACAAAGATGTGTTATTATCCTAAGAAAGTAAGCTGATAAAGAAAGTATTAAGGTTATGGGCACGTGGGGGTTCACTGTACTAGTTTCTTTTTCTGTTTGAAATATTTTACAAAAATAATAATAATAATAAAAGTCACTGGTGGCGAAGTGCCTGAGACATTTGGCTGCTAACCAGAAGGCTGGCGGTTCAAACTCACCAGCCACTCTTTGGAAGAAGGTTGGACAATCTACTTCCGTAGAGATACCGCCTTGGAAACCCAAGGAGGGGTCGCTATGAGTCAGATCCGACTTGACGGCAGTGAGTTTTTTTGGTGAGAATATTTTGAGTCTAAAGGAAAAGTTGGAGATCACATTCAGCACTTTCCAGGCTGTACTTGACCCTCAGGACAAATTTTAGCTGTGTCTTATGGGGGGTAAAAAAATTATTGAACTGATAATGTAATAGAGGAAAAAAGTATTCACAATACCTTAAATACCTAGTTATTCTATTCTTTGTGTTTAGATGGTCATGTTCTTGGAAGAGATGGAGCAGCAGTTGCCTTAAATAAACCAAAAGGATGCTAGGGATGTGGTAGACATACATTAATCAGGTGGAACTTCCGTTGGAGTGGGAAGTGCTGAGGTTGAGCAGTTTATGGGAGCTTCTGGAACCTGGGGGATTGAAGAACTAAAGCAGAGAACACGTCAGCATACTTAGATCCTGTAGACAGGGTAGATTTCCCTGATGTAATTTAAAAATGGCATGATAATTTTGCTTTGGAATCTCAGAAATGGTCACTTACAACTGATTTTGAAAAATGACTAATTCCTACTTAAATATGATAAAAGAATGTGAATTAACTGGTATGATCCCTTAAATAGAAGTAGTAAGTCACGCAGAAAAAAAAAAAAAGAAAAAGAAATGTAAAGAATGTAGAATTATATACTTAGAACCTTTCCTTTATTTATTTTTCTGATTGTAATGTAATTTGCATAAAGTCTGGGACCATGTCAGTTTTTATTCCTGTTTTCTATATCACAGTTATGTGTCCTGGCACATAGTAACTACATAATAAATATTTGTTGAATGAATCAATTTTTAATTGATTTTTGGCAACATTTGGTCAGAAAATTCTTTAAGACTTATGCCTTTGATAGTAAACTCTAACTCAAGGATTAGCTGAAATAAACATAGAACTCACATAAAACTTAACTGTTCCTCCTAACAGGCCAAGTTATTAAAACTCAGAAATTTTATCAGCAATAATTTAAATGACACAACAATTTGAACTTTAATTTCCATTTCTTTCTTTTCCCCTCTATTATATATTTACCAGGAGCTCTAGTGGTGTAGTGTCTAAGGCATTTGACTACTAATCAGAAAGCTGGTGGTTCAAACCCACCAGCCACTTCTCAGAAGGAAGTTTGGGCAATCTACTTCCGTAGTGATATTGCCTTGGAAACCCAAGGAGCGGTTACTATGAGTCGGATCTGACTGGATGGCAGTGAGGTGTTTTTTTTTTTTTTTCTTTTTCTTTTTTATTATATTCATCACATAATAGGGAGTTATCTTTGCATATGCAATTATTCAGAAATTTCTGGAAGGCAGAGGCTATAGCTACTAACTAGTGGTCATATGGTTGCCCTTCACAAATGTTTAAATCAACATATTTGTGTAAAAATTATTATCATTTGTAACATGCTCTGATAAAAAATTACCTCTCTGTAGGTGTTTTCTGCATGGTTTTGATGTCTTTCCTCTAGCTGAGAGTTAACACTAGGAAATCAAAATTAGAGTAGGATAAGATTTGTTCCTGTAGAAAAATGAAAACTTTTTGTCTATCTTTTGCTTTGTCCTTTTGATACACTTATCCTCTCATTATGCAGTGGTGTTGGAATCATCTCCTCATGGTCACACAAATTCTTCCCTAACAATACTCTAAATAACCTTTTATAATGAGCTTCTCTTCTAAGGATTCTCACTTGTAAAAATAGCATAGTGTGTTAATTATTATTTTCTTATTTCATGTTATATACTAATTATGACAATTTATCTTCCTAACTAAGATTATAAAATAGGTATTTTTCTCATGTTACTTTTTTATTTTTCCTTAAGGTTTGTTGTTGTTGTTATTTGCCGTTGAGTCGGCCCCGACTCATAGTGACCCCTCCTTGGGTTTCCGAGGCAGTATCACTACGGAAGTAGGATTGCCCAACCTTCCTTCCGAGGAGTGGCT
>NW_006921704.1:6879739-6881701 GCF_000298275.1 Orycteropus afer afer | reverse complement strand
GGGTTTGAACCGCCAGCCTTCTGGTAAGCAGTCAAGTGCCTTAGGCACTATGCTACCAGAGCTCCTCCTTAAGGTTTAGGAAGAATATATTTGGAACTATGGAACTTACCTACATCTTCAAAACCTATTTATTTGACAACTTCCAAACCAAATCTTATTCAAAGTAAACTGAGAAGCTACTGTCCCTAAGGAGTGGACACATGCCCAGCAAAGATTTACTTGTAATGAGGCCTAGGGCAACAATCTTAATATTTGCTGCTGGCCATGAATTATTAAGCTATTAAATAGAACTGGGAGCCTGGAATCGTTTCCTCAATTTCTGAGCAATTAAAAACTCAGTAAGTGAGTGAATAGGTATATATGGTTCAGCATAGAAAAGAATCCTTCATTTCACAGATATTTATACTTTATTTATACTCATGGCAGTGAGTAGTAGTAGTATACTTTGTAAAGAAGTTTCATCTCTTTCCCAACTTCTCTATTATTACTCATGTAGTTGGATTATCATTGTATTAGTCAGGGTAGTTGGGGCTCTCCAGAGAAACAGAAACCATATGATATACATATAACCAAAAACAAAAAAACAAACAAACTCACTACTGTCAAGTCGGTTCCAAATCACAGTGACCCCTCCTTGGATTCTGAGGCGGTATCTCTACGGAAATAGATTGCCCAGTCTTCCTTCTCAGGAGTGGCTGGTGGGTTTGAACCACCAGCCTTCTGGTTAGCAGTCAAATGCCTTAGGTGCTATGCCACCAGAACTTCTATGATATATATAGAGAAGGGGAGGACACATATATATGTATGTGCACGTGTGTGTGTTGGGGGGGTGAGTGTGTGTGAGGAGAGAGAGAGAGAGACAGAGAATATACTCTTGTTCTGTTAGAAAAAATGGCTGGGTCTTGGTCTATGTACAAGTTCCACTTTAATCAAAAGGGTGAAAGAAGTTTCTGCTCATGCCATATTTTACCATCTTTAACAGAAAGGCGCTCTCTCTCTCTCTCTCTCTCTCTCTATATATATATATATAGTTGTATTTTTTTTTTAATCATTGATCTGTTTCATAAGAACTCCATTGTAATTAAACTTTCCAATCCTCTTCTTCCTCATCATGCAAACAAACTCACATAAACACACATATACATCTGCACATGTTGCACTTGAAATGATTCCAACTCATGGCAACCCAAAATGTACAGAGTAAAACTTACCTATAGGATTTTTCAGGCTGTCACCCCTTGGAAGCAAAACTAAGCCTATCTTTCCAAAGCACCTGTGGGTATGTGTGAACCTCCAAACTTTTGGTTAATATTTGAACATTTAACCATAACTGCCATCCAGGGACCTCAAGTAAGCATAACCAAAAAAACCAAACACACTGGTATCCAGTCCACTCTGATTCATAGTGACCCTAGGATGAGTCCAAATAAATTATTCTGAATAAACTTAATTATGATTTACTAGGTTTCTAAATGAACCAGATTTTTATACTCAAGTTACATCTTTTATTCCCTAATATGTAGACTTAGTTCCCCAAATTCTTAAACTCATTAGCTGTATTTTTCTTAGCAATACTTCTCTGTAAGATTTATGTAGTAATTATCTGGATAATTTAATGATAACAGACTACTAAAAAAAAAATCAAACACACTGCCATCAAATTGATTCTGATACATAGTGACCCAATTGGGTTTCTAAGGCAGTAAATCTTTGCAGAAGTAGATTGCCTCATCTTCCTTCAATGGAGTGACTGGTGGATTTGACAACCTTCTGGTTAGCATCAAATGCCTTAGGCACTGTGCCACCAGAACTCTTAATAGGTTATTTGTTGTTGTTATGTGCCGTTGAGTTGGACCCGATTCATAGAGACCCCTCCTTGGGTTTCCAAGGCAGTATCACTACGGAAGTAGATTGCCCAACCTTCCTTCTGAGGAGTGGCTGGTGGGTTTGAACCACCAGCCT
>NW_006921704.1:6874397-6878219 GCF_000298275.1 Orycteropus afer afer | reverse complement strand
TGGTGCTGGCGAAGAATGCTGAAAGTACCATGAACTGCTAAAAGAACTAACAGATCTGTCCTGGAGGAAGTGCACCCGAAATGCTCCTTGGAAGCGTGAATGGCCAGATTGCCTCACCTATTTGGGTCATGTTGTCAGAAGGAATCATTCCTTGGAGAAGGATGTCATGCTTGGTAGGGTGGAGGGTGGATGAAAGAGGGGGAGGCCTTCAACGAGATGGATTGACACAGTGGCTGCGATGATGGGCTCAAATATAGCAGGGATCATGAAACTGGTGCGGGATTGGGCGGTGTTTCCTTCTGCTGTGCATGGGGTCACTATGAGTTCGAAACTACTCGATGGCACCTAACAACAAATAACAACAACAGAAAATAGTTCACAGACATTGAATTGTCAATAGAATGTACCCCATAAACTTTATCTTTCACTGTCTCAGCTTATGAGGTCTGAACTCATTTAGATATGTTTATTCATTAGTTTTTAAATAGTATCTTTAAAAATTCTTTTCTCTGCAAATTCATTCACATGATTTTGATTTTACATAGCCTTCCCATCCTCAAACCTATTATAATAATTTCAGTCCCAGACTAGCCTTGAAACTTAAGCTGAAATTTCACTTTCTCCAGAGATCCCAAGTCATGTCAATATCCTCAATTTCCAGAGTTTTCAGAATCTTAGAGGGTGCTTACTTTATACTTCATTCATTTCTATAATAACAGTTTCTCTTCTGCTAATAGTTTGGGAGAATTTGTTTTATAGATTTTCCCTGTATCTTTCTAATTAGTGTATATTTCTGTTTCAGACCAGTGTTCATAGAGCTTCCTTCTACTGTGATGTATGTATTAGATAAGCAATAAATTTATCAAAAATTGATAACCTTATCAATCTAAAATATTTACATATTGATCTTTTTTTTTTTTTTACAATTAAGGGATTAAATTCTAAGTGCCTCATGTGGATTATGTTAAGAAAAGTAACATGAATTTCATGTTAAATATATGCTCTCCTCCTGGCTATACATAGTATCACACAAATGTCTTCCAAAACATTTCATTTTTATATTTTGATTCCTTAAATATTTCATTTACATCTTGTATACTATTTTAAATATACAAGTTAGTACATTATTTCCCATATTTAAAACAAAACAAAACAAAAAGAAACCTCTGGTTTAAATTTACCTCTGATAACAATAAAGATTACAGCCAAGAAAAGCCTGTGGAGAAGTTCTACTCTATTACATGTGTGGTCAGCGTGAGTTGGTGGCAGACTGAATGGCAACTAAAAACAACAGTAAATTATATTATAATGATTTAAGTTGCTAGAAATCGGGATATCTGTAGATTAATAGTCACTCTAAAAATCTTTGAATAATATCATGTTTCTTACATGTATTTTGTTTGATTTTGGAGGTTTTTAAAGTTTTTGTTTGTGTAATTGTCTTTTCCACCATTCATCTGTCCATGTGTCATACTGTGTTGGCTGTCATGTTGTGATGCTGAAAGCTATGCCATCAGTATTTCAAATGTCAGCAGGATCACAGATGGTGGACAGGCTCTAATAGAGCTTCCATGCTAAAACAGACTAGGATGAAGGAGTGAAAACTTTATGAATAGCAGTGGGACATTGTTTGACAAATGCCAGGAGATGAGTCTCTAATTTTGAAGGCACTTAAAATACACCTGGGGACCAGCTGCCACCTCAAAGTAGAGTCAACCTTAATTACATGGAAGAAGTAAAGTTTTCAGGACCTCCAGTTGCTGATGTACCATGACTTAAAATGAGAAGAAACACCTGCAAAAATCCATTAATAACAGGAGCATGGAATGTATGAAGTACAAACTATAAACATAGGAAGTTGTAAAAAAAAATAGAAGGAATGTTTGAAAATTGAAATCCCAGGGCTTGGTGAGCTGTAATGTACTGACGGTATTATAAATTAGGCTATCATATAGTCTGCTATACAAGAATGGCAAATGGAACAGGAACAGTGTCACATTCATTGTCAAAAAGAATATTTCAAGAAGCATCTTGAAGTACAACAAAGTATCTTTGAAGTATGATAATATTCAAATGTCTAAAAGGAAGATTGGATATTATGATCATTATTCAAATTTACACACCAACGACTGATGCCAAAGATGAAGAAATCCAAGATTTTTACTAACGTCTGCAGTCTGAAATTGATCAAATTTGCAATGAAGATGCACTGATAATTACTGATGATTGCAATGGGAAAGTTGGAAAGAAAGGTGAAAGATCTGTAGTTAGATAATATATATGGCTTTGGTGATAGAAATGATGTTGGGAATTTCATGATAGAATTTTGCAAAACCACTGAATTATTCATTGGAAATACCATTTTTCAACAACATAAATGGTGACTATACACATAGACTTTGCCAGAAGAAATACATAAGAATCAAATTGACCACATGTGTGCAAAGAAACAATGGAGAAGTGCAATAGCATCAGTCAGAACACCAGGTGCCGACTGCAGAACAAACCGTTAATTGCTCCTACACAAGTTCAAATTGAAACTAAAGAAAATTAAAACAAGACCATGATAGCCTTAGTAAAACCTTGAGTATATCTCACTTGAATTTAGAGACGATCTCAAGAGTAGATTTGATGCATTTGACACTAATGACTGAAGACCAGATGGCATGTGAGATGACACCAAGGACATTACACACAAAGAAAGCAAAAGATCATTAAAAAGACAAGAAAGAAAGGATACCAAAATGGATGTCATAAGAGACTCTAAAATTTGCTCAGGAGAGTTAAGTGACTAAAGACAATGGAAGAAATGATGTAGTATAGGAGCTGACCAGAAGATTTCAAAGAGTGACCCAAGAAGAAAAAATAAAGTATTATAATGAAATATGCTAGGACTTGGGGTTAGAAAACAAAAGGGAAGGGCACATTGGGCATTTCTCAAGCTGAAAGAACTGAAGAAAAATATATAAACCTCAAGTTGCAATATTGAAGGATTCTGTGGGGAAAAAAAAATCGAACAATGCAGAAGGCATGGAAAGAAAATGTAAAGAATACACAAATTCACTGTGACAAAAAGAATTGGCCAACATTCAAACATTTCAAGAGGTAGCATACAATCAAAAACTGATGATAATGAAGGTATAACTCCAAGTTGTACTGAAGATGCTGGTATTAAACAAGGCTCTAGGAATTGAGAGAATACAAACTGAGATGTCTTAACAAATAGATGCAATGCTGGAAGCACTCACTTATCTATGCCAAGAAATTTAGAAGATAGCTACCTGTCCAAATGACTGGAAGAGATCCATATTTGTGCCCATTTTAATGAAGGACAATCCAACAGAGTGCAGAAATTATTGAACAATATTATTAATATCATTCTCAAGTAACACTTTGCTGAAGATAAATCAAAAACAGTTGCTGCAGAACATCAACAGGGAAACATCAGAAATTAAAGCTGGATTCACAAGAGAATAAAGAACAAGGGATACTATTGCTACTATCAGATGAATCCTGGCTGAAGTAGAGAATACCAAAACAATGTTTACCTGCATTTTATTGACCATGGAAATTTGACTGTGTGGATCAAAATAAATTATGCACTATATTGCAAAGAATGGGAATTCCAGAGCAATTCATTGTGCTCATGGGGAAGCTGCACATAGACAAATACATAGTTGTTCACACAGAACAAAGAGATACTGTTGTTGTTGTTATGTGCCATATAGTCAGCCCTGACTCAAAGCGACCCCTCCTTGGGTTTCTGAGGCAGTATCACTATGGAAGTAGGATTGCCCAACCTTCCTTCCGAGGAGTGGCTGG
>NW_006921704.1:6869979-6874297 GCF_000298275.1 Orycteropus afer afer | reverse complement strand
GGGTTTCCAAGGCAGTATCACTACGGAAGTAGATTGCCCAACCTTCCTTCTGAGGAGTGGCTGGTGGGTTTGAACCACCAGCCTTCTGGTTAGCAATCGTGCCTTAGGCACTACGCTACCAGAGCTCTATCACAATCATTATTACCCTTATTTACTTTCAAATAAAATATATTGAAGAAATAAAATGTAATTTTAAAGAGATCTATTTAACAATTTTTCAGAAAAAAAAGCAAGCAATATAATCAGAAGTTATAGCTTAATTAAAAACAAAAACTGAAATCTGAAAACAAGGTAATTCCTTAAGCAGTAAAAAGGAGACTATCAGGAGTTTATAGACAGTTTAGGAAAATAATCATTTACTAGGTTTTCCAAAAAATAAGAAGAAATTGCATGAATATGTTTTATACACATTCTAACTGAAAATTAAAAACAAAACACAGCCATCAAGTCAATTCTGACTCACAGTGATCCCCAAAGGGATTCCAAGGCTGTAAATCATTATGATAGCAGAATGCCTACTTCATCTTTCTCCTACAGAGTGACTGGTGAGTACACCCTTTTGTTAGCAGCCAAATGCCCTAACCAGTGTGCCACCAGAGCTCCTTTCAGACTGAAGCAATCCACAAAGTGTCCAGTTACCAATTCCAGAATGTTTCACTCATGGAGAATTCCATGAGTGAAGTGTGGAATTAGGACTATGTCTGACCAGCAAGGGCATTTAAGCAATGCAACTAATTACCTAGATAATGAAAAAGAAAATATAACAAAGTATAGATGAGGAATAATAGAAAATTTTAGAATAAAAGTAGGACACCATTTGGTTAATTTAAAATAGACATATCTGATCTTAATGAATTTTGACTTGTATCTTTTAAGACTGTGCTCTAGATCTTACTTATGCCTTTTAACATTCTACTAGTGCCCTCTTCATTCAAAATATTTACTATATTTATTATTTTCATATTTTATGATGCCTTTGTTCTTTGTAAGTTACAATTGTTGTAACAATTGTAATTTTATGAGACATGGATCCCTGGTAATTTTTCATTTCATTTCTATAGTCTTGAGGGAGACAGACATTTATGCTTTTGCAAAAATATTCAAAATCCTTTTTACTTCCATAAAAATGTAAATGTAATTATATTTAAAACAAGAATTATTTATACTTCTTATTACAGTGTTTTACTTTCATGAGTTTCCTTTTTTTTTTCTTTTTCTGCTTAACATTTAAAAAGTCAGTCCACTTTCCAATCTAATCCATTTCCAATCATTGGCCCTGTCTAAGAGTTTTATGTTTGTGGGATTTTTATTATTGAATTACTATAGGAAATAACAGTTGTTTTATTCCTTCATCTCTTTTCATTCATCTCCCTTTCCTTATGATCAGTATTGAATAAGAATCCACTTTTTTTCAGCAAGTAAAATTTTATCGTGACACATGCTCTTAAAAGGCATTTATGATCACTAGCAATTACAATATAATGATGTCAATTGTTATTCAGAAAGCATTTTAAATGTGACCTATATGAATATTTATCATTCAATACCATAAGAACATCTTTGAATTTGGAAGAAGCATATTATCAGGACCATGTTTGTCTCAGTGTAAGCAAACAAGGATTATGTCATAGAAGCTCAAAGTAGAGCCTCTGGAAAAGACCTGCTCAAATCTCACAGTGAACACCAGCACCTTTCTCTTTGTTCTGCATAGTGACTGCTCTGAGATGGTTACATAGCCTATTTCAGAAAAAGTCAAAGATCTAAGTCATCACTTTCTTCCACAGGAAATAACACAGGAGCAAAAAATTTTTTGATCACATTTAATGAAATTCATGTATTTAACATAAAAATGTATATGGTTAACCACAACAGAATGCACTTCTTAAAACTTTCTTTCAAAATTTGTCATGTCTGAAAGCCATGATCATTTCAGGGTGCTTGATAATAATTAATTACAATATTTTTCTTTCTTTAACTCATGTAGGATCACAGTCTCTATAGTTTCTTCATCACATAAACCAAACAACCAAACCCACTGCCATCAAGTTGATTCCAACTCATGTTGACCCCCACTGGGTTTCCAAAGTAGTAAATCTTTATAGAAGTATGATGTAAATCCAGTTGTCTTCTTAAATTACATACAATGCTACAAATGGAAAATTACAGATTAAGTATTTATTGTATTAAACATGTATATACTTTGTTATTGAAAAAAGCGTATTTATTAAAAGCAATATATTTCCCATTTTTGTCTTATCAGTTGTGGTTTTATATTCTAATATGTTTTCTTTTGCTGCTGTCAACCTATTTTGTTCCAGTGGTTTCTGTACTTTCTTTTACATTTCTTTCCATTTTCTTTGGTAGCTTTTACCTCAACTTCTCTGAGTGCCACAATTGATATATGAAGTATTTCATGATTATATTACTCCAAACTTTTGTAA
Source organism: Orycteropus afer afer (assembly GCF_000298275.1). Lineage (NCBI taxonomy): Eukaryota > Metazoa > Chordata > Mammalia > Tubulidentata > Orycteropodidae > Orycteropus > Orycteropus afer. Next base: position 6,871,856 of record NW_006921704.1, on the reverse strand, counting down.
AGTGGTAAAAATTTTCAGTCCATGACATTTTGACAGTTTATAAATTTCATACAAAGGAAAATGCTGACAGACCAAATCAGGCACATTTGACAGTAATGTTCCATTCACTTTGAGTCCATCAAATGAAAAAAACATAGTTGTCCTTTTCTGGGGAATAAAATCATGGGAACTAAGTTATACACTACATCTTTGGGAAGAATGAGGACAGAAATGGAAGAATATGAACAGAAAGCCTATAATACAAAGAGCACAGATATTCTTGAACAGACTACAGAATACTTTTTATCATTAGATATTGACTACCAAAACCCCACAATATCTATATAAATAGAAATCATACTTTCTGGTGACAAATGAAGCTAAACATATTTAAAATATTGGAATTATGTGGTGAAATATTTCTTAACATTATTTCACCTACATTGCCTGCCGACAATGAAGGTTTTTCATGATAATGCAGATAAAATCTAGAAAATCATACCATTTCACAAGCCCACATTGAAAAGCTGAGAAATGATAGGACATTCTGTACAAATGTCTATTTTATATACAAACAGTTCTTAATTTGTTAGCATATTCTTCTTGTCAACAACATCAATTTGTACTTAGAGATTTATGTTCTATATACTTTAAAGATGCATGAGTAGGACGAATATAAACATTCCTTGTCATGCTAAATCAGTAATTGTATAATGTTTTCATTTAAATATAAAATTAGCCATAAAGAAAATAGGAAAACAGTTCTCTCAAAATATTAAGTACCATAATCAGGAATTGACAAGTTAATATTTTTATTAATAATCTACTTATTTTATGATGAATATGTTATAATTTTTGTGTAACCAAACTAATTCCAATGTATTCTGTAATTAAATGTATACATATATTTTCAGCTTTCTCCACATTCTTCTTTAAGACACAGTTCCAGTCCTCACCACTCAGACTCTGAGGCTAAGAGAATACCCTATTTCCATAGGGTATTCTCATATTCTAGGAAATAGTTCAGCCGCAGGGATCCAGATGAGGAGTGAGAACTCAGGCATGTCCAAAGCAGCAGGGCAGGAGAGCAGGAGAAAGGAGATTAAAAGCCAGGAACCCAGAGACAGGAGAGGTCAGCCACAAGGATCCATGTGAGGAGAGGTAATTTAGGCACTCGTAAAGCAACAGGAAGGGAGAGTGGGACAAAGGGGATTAAAAGCCAGGAACCCAGAGAGAGGAGCGGTCAGCCACAAGGATCCAGGTGAGGAGAGGGAACTCAGGCATGCCCAGATCAGCAGGGCCGGAGAGAGGGAGAAAGGAGATTAAAAGGCCCAGGAATCCAGACAGAGGACGAGTCAGCCACAGGGACCCAGGTAAGGGTGGTATTAGAGGTTTCTAACAGGGAGACAAACTTGTCTGTTGGTTTGTCCTACTGTAGTGATGTGTTGATGTGAGTTTTAAAGCTAAGCCACTGGTATTTCAAACCCAGAGGGATGCAAATAGTGCACAGGTATCATCCCAGCTTATAGACTGAGACAGACTAGGAAGAAGGAAGAGGCCATCCACTTCTCAAAGAATTGACCAGGGAAAACCTTATGAATAGCAAAGAAACACTGTTTGATACATTACCATGCAACTTTATGAATAGTCCGGATAGGTTAGAAAGCTCTCAAAATAGGACTGGGAAAGAGCTGCATCATCTGAGTAAACCCAGCCTCACTCCTATGCATAAGGTAAAGCTTTCGAGACCTCCATTTGCTGATGTGGCACCACTCAAATTGAAGAGAAACAGCTGCAAACATCCATTAATCATCGGAACATGGAATGTACGAAGTATGAATCTAGGAAAATTGGAAGTTGTCAAAAATGAATGGAATGTATAAGGATTGATATCCTTG
>NW_006921704.1:6849992-6863469 GCF_000298275.1 Orycteropus afer afer | reverse complement strand
CTATGGAAGTAGGATTGCCCAACCTTCCTTCCGAGGAGTGGCTGGTGGGTTTGAACCGCCAGCCTTCTGTTTAGCAGTCAAGTGCTTTAGCCACTAAAAGAGATACTAGCTGATTTAAAATCAGGAAAGGTGTGTGTCAGGGCTGATCTCTTCACCATATTTATTCAAGCTATATGCTGAGCAAATAATCTGAGAAGTTGGACAATATAGAGAAGGATGTGGCATCAGGATTGGAGGAAGACTCTTTAACAACCTGAGACAAGCAGATGACACAACCTTGCTTGCTAAAGGTGAAAAAAAACTTGAAGCAATTACTGATGAAAATCAAAGACTACAGCCTTCATTATGGATTACACCTCAACAGAAAGAAAATGAACATCCTTCAACAGGACCAATAAGTAACATTGTGAAAAATGGAGAAAAGATTGAAGTTGTCAAGGATTTCATTTTACTTAGATCCACAATCAATGCCCATGAAAGCAATAGCCAAGAAATCAAATGATGTATTGTTTTTGCAAATCTGCTGCTAAAGATCTTTTTAACATATTAAAAAGCAAAGATGTCGCTTTGAGGCCTAAGATGGCCTGACGCAAACCTTAGCATTTTCCGTAGTCTCATATGCATTTGCAAGCTGTACAATGGATAAAGAAGAATAAAGAACTGATACCTTTGAATCACGGTGGTGAAAAATATTAAATGAACTGCCGGAAAAACAAAGAAATCTGTCTTAGACAAAGTGAGGATTGTGAGAGTTTTTCTCACATGCTTTGGATATGTTAGCAGAAGAAAGCAGTCCCTGGCATAGAACATCATGCTTGTCAATCTATAAAGTAAGTGAAAAAAAGAAAGACCCTTAACAAGAAGGATTGACACAGTGGTGACAACAGTGGGCTTAAACAAAGCAATGCTTGTAGGGATGATGTAGGACCAGGAAGTGTTTTGTTCTGGGCAGTGTTTCTTTCTGTTTTGCATAGGGTTACTATGGGTTGGAATCCACTTGATGGTATCCAAAAGCAGTTGTCTTTTTTTTTTTTTTTAAAAATGAAAAGAAAAGACAATGTATAAACATGAGATATTACAGACCTGAGGCTCTGTATATTAAATGGTATGAGTTGGTAGCATTTGCAGTAAAAACTTCTGGCTCTATGCATGAGAACGTAAAATTTTAAAACCTATTCTCAAAACAGTAATGAAGAAATTTGTAGTGTGACTTAATTGGTGACTCACAAGGTTTTGTATTATAAATTTGGAGAATCACTCACTCATTTGAAAAGCCCTGTCTCAGGAGATTTATCAGTGTAAAAATGAAATTGTTGTTCAAAGAAAAAGTTTTAACTTAGGTTAATTGATGTGTTAATGAATTTTATATTTGTAGTCTTAAAAGTGTCCAACATTAACTCTATCTTTAAAAGTGTTTTAGGAAAAAAAAAACAAACAGATGAGTGTGCGGTGTATATATGTGTGTATGTGTGTGTCACTTAGAGTATATGAATTTCAAAAAAATACAAATTTAGTAAAGAAAGCAAAGACTGCTATTTCTTCCTTATTAAGTAGGATTTATGACATGCGTTGCAAATCAAGTTCACAGCAAAGATTTTATGAGGTCAGAAGACTGTAATGGACTTCGGTCACTCACGGGAGACGGTTTGGGATCTTTAAATTATTTCCCCAGATTCAATGACTACTTGCTAATTATTGAAGAGCTTAGTTAAAATATTGTTCTCTATTTTATTTCCTTACAAGGAACATGGGTAGAATATGTTCTCCATAGTGTGTTTAGTTTGTTTAGTCAAAATGTATATAAAGGCAATTAACACAATACTTTATACCCAGTGTATGCTCAGTAATTAGCCATTGTGTGAATGAAATTTCCCTCTGACCTACTAATTTTCCATTTACTTTGAAAAGTAATTGCTATAGGACCAAACAAGGGTTGCTGCCGGGGTAGCAGTCAGGCCAAAACAGTTTACACACCAAGATTGAGAGGAGAGAAAATTTTTTATTGCAAAGCAGCAATGCAAGGAGTAGGGGTAGTTAGAAATACAGTTTTTGTAGGTTTCAGGAGAGGGGGTTATGCATATTCACAAAAGGTTGAAGAATTTGGGGCTTAAACGTGAAATAGGTGACAATTGCACTGGAGCAAATGAATCACACTAGCTTTCTGTCATCAGCTAATAGGGGCTTGGGCAGAGGGGAGAGGGTCCCTGATTAACTTTTGTTCCTTTCTGCCCTATTGCTCATGTCTCACAGGCCAGAGTTAATTTACAAGTTGTTTCTAAGATACTTTCAGCAGTCTTATCACGTGCAGGAAAAAATGTTTTCCATTCAGTTCTTTAAGGTATTGAATACTCATGTTGGGGGCATTTTACAAGGAACTATGGGAGATCCAGTATTTCTTTTCTTTTCTTTTTTTTTTTACCTGAGACCAAAAGTAAAACACTTAAAAGTTTCTTTCTCCCACTTGAAATTGGAGAGATTTTCAGTCTGCTGTTTGACCATGTAATCCCTTATCAATCTCCAGCACTTTGATCTTGGCTGTCAGCTCTACTGAAGTTAATGTCATTAGCGCTGAAGCTAGAACCTGAAAAAATAAAAAAAATATTTCTTTAATTTGTGATAGCACTGATACAGAAAACAAATTTCCTCACTAAATATTTAATTTCAGTGATTAAAACCAAGTAATGCTTCTGAACAATTAAAAGTCAAAAGGTGAAAAATATGATAATCTCTATAAATTTTTAAAAGTATTTGGTGAATTTTAGTATAACTCAAAGGCAATTAGCAAAATATATACACAACATTCATGAAAAAGGGTTTTTAGCTAAAAGACACTAGATAGATTATTTAACATGTTGAATTATAAAGTCACACAGATACACATCAATCATTTAGCTTACTGTTAAAATGCATAAGGGAGATCACATTTAAGTCAACATTATCATAAATGTGAAATAACTCAAGTTATTTATTTTTAGCCATAGAATTAGACAACTGAATATCAGGTATCCATGAATAAAGAAGAGGAAGTATTATTATTTTAGATAAAAATGATTATATACTAGAAAACAATAGACATAATAATATGATTAGAAAAAAAATAAGAGTTCAGTAAAGTGGCTGGTTAAAAATAAATACAAAAATCAATAGCACTAGTGTGTGTCACATAGAATATGTAATAAAAGAAGAGATACTGTTCACAATAGAAAAAAAAAAAACATACCTAGAAAAAAAATTAAAGAAAATTTCATGAAACTTCACTGAGATCCAAGTGAAAAGAGCTTGAAAAATAGCTAAGAAGGTATATAAATATAGCAATTTTCCAAGAGTAAAACAATAAACTCAGTGGATTCTCAATCAAAATCCAAGAGACATTTTGTTAAACAGTAAAATGAATCTAAAGTTCACATAGACAAATAAATATGTGATATTAGTCTGAAAATAGTAAGATAAGTGAGAAGTGAACAAGCCAATTATTAACTTGTGTTTTGGTGCTATAGTGTTTCCAGAGTGAGAACTGACAGATGAGAGGAATTTCATGGAAATTCCTAAATAGAAACAAAGAAATATACAAAAATTTTGTATACAGCATTCTAAAAGAGAAAAGTGAACGATTCATTATTCAATAAATTTTATCCCTAAAACTGCTTGACTATTTCTCAAAATATAGATTTAATATTTACCTAATTTCTCACACCAAACAATCTCCAGATACCTAAAGATATTAATGGAAAAAAACAATAAAATGTTAGTAAAATTCTGAATTCATGAATGAATATTAAAAATAACTTTTGGAGTAATGGACAATTTCTCTCTAAGAACTTCTATATCAGGTCATTTAATTAAGAAAAATAAAATAACCTTAATGAAAAAAGAAAATTGAAGCAGAAATAAATTAAGTAAACAGGAAATGGTTTCAGCATATGAAACTGACAATGGTTTAATGAGCTTAATATACATAATCTTATAAATTATTTTTTGAGGTACTGAAAAATCAATTCACAATGTAAGAAATAAAAATGATTAGTATATCAGATATGATATAAGATATGATTAATTGTATTGGAAATCATATTAAAGAATGAGTACCATATACAATTAAACTGTGAGTAATGTATACTGACATATATAGCTTTCTTTCTCTCTAAATGTATGTGTGTGTATGTGTTTAGGAGTCACTGGGTAACACAAATAATTAAGCACTGAACTGCTAATCTAACTGTTGTTGGTCTGAACCCAGACAGAGGCATCTCAGAAGTAAGGTAGTATATTGATCTGATTCCAAAGGACAAAGCCTTGAAAACCAGATGAAGCAGTTCTACTCTGCAACACTTTGAGTCATCATGTGTTAGAATCAATACGATGGTAACTAACAAAAACAACATTTATATATTTCACAGTGATTTTGGAAATATTTCTGAGGATATGTGAAACTATCATACTTATTTTTTAAAAAATAAAATAGCAATTCCTTTTCTAGGAAATTACTGTCGTCTTCAAACCATACATAACTGGGAAAATATAGACAAAGATGTTCGTAGTAACGTGTTTTTATTTTCCCCCCTTTGGTATTGGTGAAAAGTAGAAATAATCTAAAAGTATATTTTCAGTGGAAAAGTGTAAATTGGGATACAATAAAATATATCAACTGTTAGAAATGAATGAAAAGATGACCTTGATATACAATTAAACCAAACAAACAAACCCATTGCCATCAAATTGATTCTGAGTCATAGTGACTTTCATTGGGTTTCCAAAGCTGTAAATCTTTACAAAAGTAGATTGTCTCATCTTCCAATTAGGTATGACAAATTCAAATTATAAAGCTATATGTACATTAGAACCTATTTTTAAAAAGTAAAATGTTAATATCTGCATACCAATGTTAGGAAACCTAGATTTGAAATCTTAGCTGTCATTCTCTCTGTATGTCATGAAACTTAATGTTTCATATACCTCTGTGTTATTTACTTTTTATATTGATTATATTTAGTAATTCTAAATTAAAAAAAAAAAAAAAAACTGCCTTTCGGTCGATTCTGACTTATAGTGACTACTATTAAGTTTCTAAGTTTGTAAATCTTTACGGAAGCAAGCTGCCTTGTCATTCTTCCCTGGTGTGGCTGATGGGTTTGAACCACTGACCTTTTCTTTAACAGATGAATGTCTTAACCACTACACCATGAGAGCCCCTTAGTTATTTACAAGAGAAACTATTTTAAAAATTATAAAATGATAACAAAATCCTCTTTTGTTTTTTCCTAATAGGGAAGGGTGAACATGGGAAACCATACCCCCTCACTGAAGAGGACCATGATGACTCAGCTTACAGGGAGAATGGATTTAATATTTTCGTTAGCAACAATATTGCTCTAGAAAGGTCCCTGCCAGATATTCGCCATGCTAAGTAAGTATCAACATATGAGGAATATTTTCCTTTTTTGTTTGTTTTTTGTTATTTTTAATATATATTGCTGCAAAATATGTCATCAAAATCTCTCTCTAACAATTTGGAGGAAAAAGTTATATTTTATAATCTTAAGCATATTTGATTTAAATCAGGATAACCATTAAAATTCAAAAGAAGAAATAACTATCAACTTTAAAACTTAATTCATTAAAAATTTTCTTCATGGATTTAACTGTGTTAAACCAAAAAAAAAAAAAATTCACTGCTGTCGAGTCAGAAACACCTCATAGTGACCCTCCTTGGGTTTCCAAGGTGGTATCACTATGAAAGTAGATTGCCCAACCTTCCTTCAGAGGAGTGGCTGGTGGGTTTGAACCACCAGCCTTCTGTTTAGCAGTCACATGCCTTAAGCACTACCCCACCAGAGCTCCTGTTTAACTGTGTTATCTCCATTTAATATAAAATGCTTTGTAATAAAGTTTATTCTGTTCACATTTGATCATGTATAAAGCAAAAGTTTTTCTCTGGTTATCACTGAATTTTTGCATATATATTCTTTCATGTTCTATTGTTTTGTTCATTTTCACACCAGTGCTATTCAATACCACATTGTTAAATTTTACATAAAGAATGCCTAAAATGAATGCATCCACAATCAAAAGATAAATCATATGAGATCATATTTGTCATTTAAAAAATCATACTCATCAGGATTTCAATCATAATAAATGTATGTTTTGAATTAACTAAAAAACCCTTTTTTTGAAAAAATATATTTAAAAAAATTAAATACAATTACCTGTGAAGTGACTATTTGACAATGAAAATTATTAGATCATTTGAAGCATATATTTTAAATATCAAAATGAACACTATTTATGATCAATTATTTAATTTTTTTATTATTTCCTCTGTAATAATGCAACATGCATATTGATGGTTATTTGATCAATTCATTCCAATAATTAAGTTCAAGGCAATTCATGATATATTTAGTATACTTTTTTAAGTTAAATGAGCATTAGATACACAGATTGCACTTTGGTTACGATCATATTTCGTAGTTTCCATGTTGTTTCATTTTCCATGAAGAATACCCAAAACAAATGCATCCCTAATCTAAAGAGGAATGGTTGGTTGTGCAATTTCTTGTCACTTTATGAGGTCCCTGACATTTGACAGGGAGTCCAGTTTTTAAATTGATTGTAGCTAAATACAGTATGAGTCGGGTCTGACTTGATGGCACATAACAACAACAACAACAAACACAGTGTAATTGTAGACAAGCACATTGCCACTTGATGCTGTTAGGTTTTGGTTTCAACTCATAGCTACCCTATGTACAACAGAAAGAAACAGTGCAGGGTCCTGTGCCATCTTCACAATCATTGCCATGGTTGAACTCATTGTTACAGCCACTGTGTCAATCCATTTCATTGAAGGTATTCCTCTTTTTCACTGACCCTCCACTTTACCAATCATGATATCTTTCTTCAGGGTCTGGTCTCTCCTGATAACATGACCAAAGTATAAGAGATGAAGTTTGGCCAATCTCCCTTCTATATGGAGCATTTTGAGTGTCTTCTTCCAAGACAGATTTGTGTGTTCTTCTGGTATCCCATTGTATATTCAATATTCTTCACCAACACAACTCAAATGCTTCACTTCTTCCAAGGTCTTCATTATTCATTGTCTTGTTAACACATGCATTTGAGGCTTACGAAAATACCATGGCTTTGGCCAGTGCACCATAGACTTCAGATTGGCATATTTGTTCTTTGACACTTTGAAGAGGTCTTTCATAGAAGATTTGCCCAATGCTATATACATCATGTGATTGGTATTTTCCATCACCACATGTATATGTGAAAGCTGGACAATGAATAGGGAAGACTGAAGATGAGTTGATGCCTTTGAATTGTGGTGTTGGTAACGAATACAAGGAATACCATGGACTGACAGAAAAATGAACAAATCTTTCCTGGAAGAAGTGCAGCCTAAATGTTCCTTGGAAGCAAGAAAGACCAGACTGTCTCACCTACTTTGGTCACATTTTCAGAAGGAACCATTCCCTGGAAAAGAATATCATGTGTGGTAAAGTAAAGGATTTGTGAAAAAAGAGAAGACCATCAATGAAACAGATTGGCACAGTGGCTGTAACGATGGGCTCAAGTATAGCAGGATTGTGAGGATGGTGCAGGACCAGGCAGTGTTTTGTCCTATGGTATATAGGGTCTCTATGAGACTTGATGCAACCTAACAACAACATGTGTCTGATTTCTTGACTTCTGCTTCCATTAGCACTGATTGTGGATCCAAGTAAATGAAATCCTTGACAACTTCAATCTTTTCTCCACTTATCTGATTATACTTATTGGTCCTAACTTGTAAGGATATTTGTTTTCTTTGTGTTGCGGTATTGTCCATAACAAAGGTCATAGTCTTTGATATTCATCAGTAAATGCTTCGAGTCATCTTCACTTTTAGCAAGCAAGGTTGTATCATGTACATATCACAGGTTGTTAATGAGTCTTCCTCCATTCTTCTTCATATAGTCCAGGTTCTCACATTATTTGTGCAGTACATAGATTGAATAAATATGGTGAAAGGAAACAACTCTGATGCACACTTTTCCAGATTTTAATCCATGCAGTATCCCCTTTTGTTCGAATAACTGCCTTTTGGTATATGTATAGATTCCTCCTGATTGCAAGTAGGTATTTTGCAGTTCCCATTCTTTGCAATGTTACCCATAATTTGTTATGATACACACAGCTAAATGCCTTTGCACAGGCAATAAAACACAGGTAAACATCTTTGCTTTCAGCCAATATTCATCTGACATCAGCAATGATGTCCTTTGTTCCATTTCCTCTTCTGAATGTGGCTTGAATTTCTATCAGTTTCCTGTGAATGTACTGCTGAAACAATTTTTAAATTATTTTCAGAAAAATTTAACCTGTGTGTGATATTAATGATATTTGATAATTTCTGCATTTTTTTTGGATCACCTTTCTTTGGAATAGGCACAAATAAGGATCTCTTCCAGTTGATTGGCCGGGTAGCTGTCTTCCAAATTTCTTGGCATAAATGCGTGATTACCTCTAATGCTGAACTTGTTTCTTGTAACATCTCATTTGGTATTCTGTCATTTCCTGGACCTTTGTTTTTCATCCATTCCTTTAGTGCAGCTTGGGCTTCTTCCTTCAATAGCATTATATGCTACCTCCCAAATCATAGCTAAATGTAGTACAAATTTAAACAAGTACACCAACAACAACACCCCCACTACTTAATTACCTGAACTCTATCTTCCTTCTGTCCATCTCTATGTACTCCTAGATAGGGTACATTGCTTATATATAGTATTTTTAAAATATGTATGATTTTCTTATTGTCATAAACAATTTCAAAATTATGCCAAGAACATAGAATATGATCAGAATTTGGAGTTGGGGAATTGCAGTGAATATTTGATAAATCTACTTACGTGTGGCTGATACATTGACCCCTCAACACTGCAAACACCCTCTAGAAATACTAGTGAGACAGAAAAAAATGGAGAAAATAAAACATGGGCAAGGAATGCAAATGAGGACTGGGAATTTAAATTAAACCAGTAAAGCACAGTAAGTAAAATTCTTAAGTTTGTGCAAAGCTAATTAACCCTTTAAAAAATAATTAATAAATTATTGCTTGGGGAACTATTTTTTTAGTTGCCATATTTTATCTTTATACATTTTATTTTTAAAAAACAAAAGAATTACGGATTTTATCCTCAGGTTGTATATAAATTTGCATTTCCCAATATAGTTAAGCTGAAAATTAATGTGAAGAGTACATCAATTTTTCCTAAACTGAATGTTTTATATGTTAATCCTGGCTTCCCAGTTAGCCAAATTATCCCCAGGTTACTTGAAATTATCTTCAGTAATACCCACTGACTGAGAACATATCTAGTTATGAGAAATTTTACTACTTAATTGTACAGCATTAAAGATGCATTAAGTTGCATTGTTGGCATAATAAATATGCTCAGAGAATAATTTCCATCCACCTCCTCCCCCACCCCCACACTTCCAATCTTTTAATCTGCAATCAACTGTAAAGAATTGTAGATGGAAACAGTGCAGAAAATCACTGATGTCAAAAATAAGCTGATAGCTCCATTCTTCTCAGAGAGTACATTTTTGATATAGCCACCACTTTTTGCAAAAAGGACGATATTTTTAGGCAATAGTGGAAAATAAAATGGAAATAAAAATATCTTAAAAAATATTTCTCGGTAGAGTTACTGTGCTCATAGCATGAGGAAACTCATTATTTTAGATGTTAAGGAAGAAAAATGTGGCTAAATATACTCCAAGACTATATCTTACTCACTCACTAAGCTAAATATCTAACAAGACAAATCATTATATGGTAAAATAATACCAAAACAAAACAAAAGTGGCAAACAAACAAAAATCTTAACAGGATCTTGAAATAAATTGTTGGAAGTAGACTTTCCAGGAATGGTTGTTTACCTTGGTTAATCCAATATCTGACTCTCAGCAATGCAAGAATAGAGACTTGCCATTGATTTTGTCAGAGCCCCCACCTGCAGAAAACCAAAGGCCAAGAAGAGTGTTAAAATGGACCCCAATGTTGTGAATTCTATGCATATCACCTTATCGATGCTTCTCAAAACACAGGTAAAAATAGCTGCAAGAATATATTGGTCTATGGAAGTAGTTTGGAAACAATAAAATCAATTTGACACATATTTCAGCATTATCAAATTAACAAGGCTGCAGTTAATATATTATCATAATCTATGAAAAAAAAACCCAAAATATTTATTTAAAAAAAATCCATTTCCAGTCAGCCAATACAAACCAAAGACTGAGAGTGTGAAGAGAGAAATGTTTGTTTTTCTTTGTCCTAGAATTTTGCAATGAAAAACAGAGAACATTGCATAGTTTCTTAGCTTGATCTTCTTTCCAAAACACATACTCGTTCTATTTACTCTACTATGTTATACTGTTTGTCACTCCCTCTGTACCAGGTCATATTCTCATTCTTAGTTTAAAATAAAAAAGAAGAAAAAAAGATTGTTGTTCTAAGATGTCTAGACATGCTTCAAAAACCAAAACCAAACCCACTGCTATTGAGTTGGATCCGACTCAAAGCGACCACTCCTTGGGTTACCGAGGCAGTATCACTATGGAAGTAAATTGCCCAACCTTCCTTCCAAGGAGTAGCTGGTGGGTTTGAACGGCCAGCCTTCTGTTAGCAGTCAAATGTCTTAGGCACTACACCACCAGATTTCCTTAGACGTGCTTAGTGCACATTTTAGTTCACCTCGAAAAATATTCAGTAAGAAATCCCTATCCAGTAAGCATTTTTTTGTGTGTTGTTTATCCTAATCCCTTATTATTCAGTAAAATAAAAATAAACTAGTGTATTTTTTACTGTTTGAGAGAGTCAGTAATAGATCCCCATAAGTACAGAAGATTCAGGTGTCATTGATATTATTGATGTTATAGCCTTTTTTTTTTTTATGTTGTAAAAATATGCATCCAGATACATATTCATGCACAGTCACATGATAGGGTATTTTTAAGTTACAATAGTTCTACTTAGAATTGTTACTTTTCATTTTACATTTCCTTCTCATTTACTCATATTGCCAAGATAAGAATAGTTTTAGCTCCATGACTTTGTGATAATAAACAAAGATATTCAAATGCAGAGAGAAAATTCGATGATATGTCATCTATTGAGGAAATATAATGGGATTTTACAACCTCTTGGATCATATGGTTTCTTTCAGTAATGTTACAGTTATAATTACAACTCTGTTAACTGTCCAATTTCAGAAACAATTGAGAGAGTGTCTCAAAAATGGCTGGAAATTAAAACATTAGCTTTAATTTTGATAAGATCCTATTAGTGGGTAGGGTTTAGTTCTGGGCCACGTGGGATTCATCACACTGAATTATAGAAGAAGGCACATTTAGGCTTCAAGTCATAGGCCTTGCTGGATAACATAAGGACAGCTATAAAACTTGAAGTATGGAGGGCAGAGTGAAATGCCTGATGTCAGCAGGCAATCAGGTCCCAAAGAAGAAAAATAAAGGAGGAGCTTACCCAAACGCTGTAACTTCTAGAATACACACTTCTTTTCTGCTGGAAAGAATGTAGGAGGAAATGGAGAGAGGCCAACAAAAATTACTTTCATGTCAGCCTTGCCACATAGGAGCATCTATTCAGAAAAAAATATCTCCTCCCTAGATGAGTTAAATTTGAGTACAAAAAAGAGAGACAGTTTCTCATGATATTCAAACCTTTGAATAGCTTTTGGAGTTTTTAGTGTATTATATTCTAATTGTGTCATAATTCTAAGATATCGACTTCCATGACTTGTGCTGAGATGTGGAGAAAATCGATTTGTCATTTTGAATTTATATTTACCCACTTCCCAAAGTGGAGATGCTAACTTTCTTCCTGTCCCTCACCATGAATTAGGATGACTAAAATTAAGACTAAGATCAGCAGCATTATCTATCTAGTTATTTCTTTTCTTTCTGCTGATAATTCTTGTTATTTCCTTCTTTCTTTTCCAAATATATCATGGTGATATAAACTATAAGAAGTCAAGTAGAGTAAAATCCTAAAATTTAAATTAATAATTAAATTTTATGAGCCAGTTTTGAGCTTATTAGAAAATATGATTATATGTTTTCAAGTTATTTGAACTATGATTTAGTCAGTATTCTCAGAATCCTTATTACTTTAATTTTATGTGAAATAGAAAAATTTGATTCAACTATTTTGACTCTTGTCTAGTTAATGCTGTATCTTATTCAGAGATATGTTTGAGTTATTAAAAAACCTGCAATAATGCAAGTAAGCCAAAAGTATTATTTTAATTCTCAATTTGAAAAGTAACATAAAACTTTGGAAAGCATTGGTTTATTTTAATAATTTTATTATGAATTTATCTGTAGAGTTGATTAAATACCTCCTTTCAACAAGTTTACATACAAATACTGTTTACACACTCTGATCAGAAGTAAATACTGTACCAGATAGGAAGAAGGGAAATATATCTTTTGATCCAAATGCTTTTTCAGTTAAGGCTATATCTGAATCTCTAAATATGACAGGAAAAAGAACAGACAAGTAATCCACAAGGAAATGGGTTGGAGGAAGGAATAGTGAGGAAAAACAAAAGGAAGTAATCTTTCAAAACTATTATTACACTGAGCAGCCTTTCATATTTTTTCAGGACTGACTTTATGAATAATAGTATAGACATTAGCACATTGGTGTGCTACTAAGAGTCACAAAAGGCCACAATGAAATAAAAGCAAGAACAATAAAACATACCTTCCCCTGCCATCCATTGGCTAAAAACTGAAAGTTATCGGAAGAGTTTTTATATCACTGTAGCTGAAAGATGTGTCCCTATCAAAATGAAAGTACTCCTAGGAGAGAGAACAGTTCAAGAGCTGTGAGACATCTACCCTTTGGAGTGAATGACAGATCATGAAGCAGATCCTCTGAAAGACAGAATGAAGATGAGCACAAGGGCACTGGGGTCTAAGAGAGTGGAATTATGAAAGTTGTTGAGACAAAAAACAACTCTAAAAATAAACTCTACCTGCTTCAGAATCATTTCTGTTGAATTTGAAAGTTTACTCTTGGTAACCTTGTAACATGATAAAGATAAAATAAATAAAAATGAAAGCATACATTTGAGAAGTGGATTGACAACTTTAATCACATAAAAAAAAGAAATGGAAGTTAGATGTAATGATGCATATGTCTCTGTAAGGTTAACCTAGTAATAGGAATTCTAAATTTGGTCTTTATTTTACTCCCACCACTGGATATCAACAAAAATAAGAATCTTAAAAATCTTTCTAATTGAGGGTACAACTTTGTTGTATTTATTTATTTTCACCATATCAAGCTATTAATTTCTCTGGTGTACCTTGGCATCTGAGTCAGCATGAAAACTATCAGTCTATGTTTTTGTGTAACTGATATTTTGATGTTGTTGTTGTTGTTGTTGTTGTGTGC
>NW_006921704.1:6847014-6849892 GCF_000298275.1 Orycteropus afer afer | reverse complement strand
TACGGAAGTAGATTGCCCCATCTTCCTTCCGAGGAGTGGCTGGTGGGTTTGAACCGCCAGCCTTCTGGTTAGCAGTCAAGTGCCTAAGCACTATGCTACCAGAGCTCCCGATATTTTGATAAGTGCCTATTATTTTTTAGGTGTGAGACTCAAGTACCTAAAAGGAGCTATTTAGCATTCCTCACAGAAGTGAATAATTTAATTGTTAATTATGTAATTGCTTCATATTTTATTTATTATTCTGTCTCAACTTTAAGCATGTATGTTAATAACATCAGTGTCTTAAAATCTAAAATTCTTTCTTGTACCCATATTTTCCTTCAGTACTTAGCCCCAACTTCTATATAGTTCTTCATATCTTCAACTCCCACTCACTCTACAGTCCTAATTTGACTCAAACTTCTACCATGCCATCATGATTTCTCTTGCCTATGCCAGTAATGACTTTTATGTCACCAAAACCCAGTATAAAATTTACAGTTTATTGTCTTGTGGAATGTTCCAGCAAATTTGACATCATGGAACTTCTCTCATTCTCAATGGATCCTTGTCTCTGTTTCAAGGAATAAATGTTCTCTTGCTTTTTCTTCCTACCCCTTATCAGTATTGTTCACCAGTCAGGTCCTCCTTATCAGAGAGCAAGGTATTAAAGTTTCTTAGGATTCACTTCTAACCTCTAGTTTCTTCACTTTATTTACTCTCTCCTTGCTGATCTCATTCTACTAAGTAAAGCCTATGAATTTTGTCTCTAAAATGGTACCAAAATACATCTTGAATAACCCACTTCTCTTTATTACAACTGAATCCAG
Source organism: Orycteropus afer afer (assembly GCF_000298275.1). NCBI lineage: Eukaryota > Metazoa > Chordata > Mammalia > Tubulidentata > Orycteropodidae > Orycteropus > Orycteropus afer. The sequence continues at coordinate 6,849,083 of NW_006921704.1, read as the reverse complement.
TATTATGTCCTGATTAGTATCATAGAGTCACCTCATCCTTGGACCTCATACGCTCTCTCTTGCTTTTCTTCAATGCATTCAGCGAGTGAACAATAGTGAGCCTTTAGAATTATGTCACAACATATAAACCCCCCTTTAAGAACTTTAAAGGATATTGCACTAAAAATAATTGCACAGCCAACATCCAACTCTATATTCTGATCCCTGTTTATCTCTGGTTTCGCTCGCTTGCCATTCGTTCTGTATTCACCACGTTTCTTCTACAGTGACCTTCTGTCATCTGCATAATCACAAAAAACTCTTTTTTACCCTCAATACAGACATAAAATATCATATTCAATTAAAGTAATAAACATATTATCATATAAAATGATAACTGACAAAATAACTTATGTAATAGGTGACTAAATAAATAAATAAGTAAATAGTGTTGACCGCCCTCATTGAAATATATCCACATACACTGGGCAATTCAAACTCATTTTTCAGAGCTGTCAAAAGACACAATAAATTACCAGTTATCAACGGCTTTATCAAACTCAACTGACATAGCAAGATTAAAACAGAAAAAGAGTGCGCCAAGAAAAACAGCCATTGAAAATTGAATATGCTGACATTAAAACAATTAATATGTAAATGTGCTTGGAAATGACTTATACAGATATGTTCCATAATATGCTTGTCACTAGCCAGATGCCAAGTTGACATTTTATTCTGCTACTAGTGAGAATGGGGCCGAGCGAACACTAGCTGAAATGAAATGGCTCTGCAAGAATTCATGCAATGACAAAAGGTTAAAAGAACATAAGGATAAGTTCCTCCCCTTTCTGAACATGTCAGATCCTCTCAAGAAAATGAGAACAATTTTGTTTGCTAATTATATTTAGCAATCCTGAAAGTCATATTTTGAAAATCATTTTAAAACCAGCTTCACAGGATTCAGCTATCTGAGCTGCTATCTAACATTAAAGGCACTCTGCAAGCCATTCAATAGAATGGGAGGAAATGAATACAAAAATAAATTAATGAATTTAGAGTCTGTTCAATGTGCTTAGACTTGTAAATTTACTGTTCACTTCAAAAACATGGTTTTGCCATAGAAAACAATAAAGTGAAATGATTTGTGGAATTTTGTATGGTCCTCTTCCTTCCCCATGGAAACTAACTGGAACTGAGTCAGCACACATTCTTTACACCATTTCAGAGAAATATCTTGGAAAAACCAAAATGGCAAATCACAACTGTTCAAAGCATGGACCTTAAAAAAACAAACCCACTGCTCTCAAGTCAGTTCCAGCTCACAGCGACCCTGTAGGCCAGAATAGAACTGCTACATGGAGTTTCCAAGGCCATAACTGTTTGTAGAAAGAGACTGCCTCATCTTTCTATGATGAAGTGGCTGGTGGGTTTGAGCCACTGACTTTTCAGTTAGCAGCCAAATGTCTTAACCCTTATGCCATCAGAGCTCCTGTGGGCCCTAAAGGGAGCTCAAAATATGTATAACTTCTGCCTGTTTATGATGATGATGATGATGATGATGATGATGATGATGCAATAATTCATTCCTCCTCTAAAAGTTTGTCATACATAGACCTGTACATGGGCAAAGAGGCAGTCATGCAAAAAGAACAATGGGATACTGTATGGTTTAAAGTTAAGAAAGATGTGCATCAGGGTTGTATCCTTTCACCATACTTATTCAATCTGTATGCTGAGCAAATAACTTGAGAAGCCAAACTCTATGAAGAAGAACATGGCATCAAGATTGGAGGAAGAATCATTAACAACCTGTAATATGCAGATGACAGAAACTTGCTTGCTAAAAGTGAAGAAAATTTGAAGCGTTTACTGATGACGATCAAGACTACAGCCTTCAGTAAGGATTACACTTTAATATGATGTTCTTGTTCTTAGGTACTGTTAAGTTAGCTTTGACTTATAGTGACCCTATGTACAACAGAACGAAACACTGTCAAGTCCTGTGCCAGCCTCACAATCCTTGCCATAACTGAGCTCATCACTTCAGCCACTGTGTCAATCAACACCAAAAAAAAAAAAAAAAAAAAAAA
>NW_006921704.1:6843478-6846914 GCF_000298275.1 Orycteropus afer afer | reverse complement strand
ACAAGTGAATCAATAAGGAACATCATGAGAAATGGAGAAAGATTGAAATTGTCAAGAATTTCATTTCCCTTGGATCCACAGTCAATACCCATGGAAGCATCAGTTAAGAAATTAAATGATATATTTCATTGAACAAATTTTCTGCAAATCGTCTCATTAAGTGTTAAAAAACAAAGATACTACTTTGAAGACTAAGGTGCACCTGACCCAAGCTGTGGTATTTTCAATTGCCTCAGAAGCATGTTAAAGTTAGACAATGAATAAGGAAAACCCATAAGAATTCATGCATTTGAATTATAGTTGACAAAGAATATTGTATATACCATGGGCTGTTAGTAGAATGAACAAATTTGTCTTAGAAGAAGTGTATAGCCAGAATGCTCCTGAGAAGTGAGAATGGCCAGAGTTCACCTCTTATATTTTGGTCATGTTATCAGGTACTCCATGTGGTGAAATCCACGTGTATAGCCACTGTTCATGTTGTTGAAGAAAGGTATTTGTAATGAATAAATGGTTGGTCTTGCAAAATTCTATCATGAGAACTCTGGCATAATTTCTGTCATCAAGGCTGTATTTTCTAATTGCCAATAATTGTTTGTTTCCAACTTTAACATTCCAGTCACCTATATGTTTTAATACATCTTGATTGAATATTTGGTCAATTAAAGACTGCAGAAGTTGGTAAAAATCTTCAATTTCTTAATCTTTGGTTTTACTAGTTGGTGCACAAACTTGAACAATAATAGTATAACTGGCCTTCCTTGGGGTATATGGATATTATCCTATCACTGACAGCATTGTACTTCAGGATAGATCTTGAAATGTTGTTTTTGATGATGAATGTCACTCCATTCATCTTCAATTTATCATTCCCAACATAACATACCATATGATTGTCCAATTCAAAATGGCCAATACCAGTCCATTTCAGCTCACTTATGCCTAGGATGTCAATCTTTATATAATTCCATTTAATTTTGAAAACTTCCAATTTTGCTAAATTTATATTCTGTACATTCCATGTCCTGATTATTAATGGATCTTTGCAGCTGTTTCCTTTCATTTTAAATCATGCCCCTTCAGCAAATGAAGGTCCTGAAAGATTTACCCCATCCACATCACTATGATCTGCTGTACTTTTGGGAGGTAGCATTTCCCCAGTTGTCTTTGAGTGCCTTCCACCATGAGAGGCTAATCTTCACACTTATCATACCATGTTTCACAGCTATTTACAAAATTTCTAGTAATATTTCACACAGTGTTTCACTGCTATTCATAATGTTTTTAGTGGCTAGTTTTTTCAGAAGTGCATGTCCCCAACCTTCTTCCAAGTCTGTCTGTGTCCGAAAGCTCTGCTAAAACCTGTTCACCATACGTGACCCTTCTGGCATTTGAAATACTGGCAGCATAGCCTCCAGCCTCACAGCAACACACATGCTACCACAGTACAACAAACTGACAGATAAGTGGTGGAGATAGGGACATAGCTCCTATCATGTGGACTCTGACACATGGTGATCTTATGTATATGCAACAGAACAAAACCTTGCCCAATCTTGTACTATCCTTACAATAACCAGAATGCTCTAGTCCACTGTCGTGCCTATTGTGCCAATTCATCTCACTCAGTATTTCCCTTGCCCATGCTGGCCATCTACATCACCAAACATGATATCCTCTTCAAGAGATTAAGGATGATGTGATGACATGTCCAAAGTAAGTGAGTTAGACAATGCTATGTTGTGATCCATAAGGTTTCAGAAGTAGATGGTCAGACCTTTTTTTCTTATTCTCTCTTGTTCTGGAATTTCCACTGAAACATGTCTATTCTGGCTGACTTTGTTTATATTTGAAGGATAAGTGGCATCACTTCTAGCATCATAAACACACAAGCTATCACAGTACAATAAACTGACAGACAGGCGGTGGCTTATGAGTATAGGATGAGTATTCAGAATAGCTCAAAATATCAAGAACCTGTTTATAAAAATTGTGAATAGAGTACTTTAGTTAGCATAGAGTTTATGTTAAAATTATTAAGATGCTAAGTTAGAATAAGATTGTAAATGATCTTAAATGACACGGGATGAATTTTCACTTTTTACTATATGACATGCAGCTGATTTAAAATATATTATCTAAATTGGGCCATATAAGTTAAAAAGTCACTTACTTATTAAGAGACTTGGTAACTAATACATAGTAAAATGATTTGAAACATTTCAAGAACAGTAAAAGATTTCTGAGATATTATGTGTGACATCATGTAATCCCCTAGGCATGAAATGCCCTTTGCCAGACTTTGCATAATTATCTTCCTCATCCTCATGTCTCAGCTTAATTAACAGAAACTTGTTCCTGTCTAGTCAGTATCCTTTCATTCCAGAAAAGTCATTATAATTCATTCAAAGTTCAACAAACATTTCTTGAAAACTTACTTTTTCTCAAATTCTATTCTATTCTATGAACTAGGAATAAAGCGGTAAAGAAACAGAAAAATACTCCTGTCCACATGGGATGGTTATTGTCATTTTTTAGTTGCAGTGAAGTCAGTTTTGACTCATTGCAACCCCAGATGTACAGGCTAGAACTGTTCCACTGAGTTTTCAAGGTTCTGACCTTTTGGAAGCAGATTGCCCAGCCTATCATTCCAGGCTCCTCTGGGTGGCTTTGAACTGTCACCTTCTGTGCCACTCAGGGACCAGAAAAGGGAAAGATAAACAAAAACAACATATATAATATGTGTGAGAAAGTGGAATAAAATAGAGTTGGTTTGAGGAGTTGACAGTATACACGGTATATACATCTCCTGTGTTTGTTTTAACAAAATAGCTCAAACTTGATGGCATAAAATGACAGTAATTTATTCTGTCACAGTTCTAAAAGCTAGAAGTCTGAAAACCAGTTTTCAGCAGAGGTGTCTTCTTTCCTGAGGCTCTAGAGGAGAATCTGTTCCTTGCCTCTTCCAGTTTATTATGGCTGGAGGGATTTCTTGGCTTGGAGCCACGTTATTGAAGTCTCTCCCTTTGTCTTCACATACTTTCTTCTCTGTGTGAATCTGTTTTAAAACTCCCTCTTAAAATGATACATGTGATAATATTTAAAGGCCACCCAAATTTTCCAGGATAATCCCCTCTTCTCCAGATCCTTAATCATTCTTTTCCACATGAAGAGGTATTCATACATTCTGGGGATTTTGTTGTTGTTGTTAAGTGCTGTCGAGTCATTTTCGACTCATAGCGAGCTCATGCACAGCATAACGAAACACTGCCAGATCCCGCGCCAGCCCCACAATCCCTGCTATACTTGAGCCCATCATCGCAGCCACCGTATCAATCCATCTCCTTGAAGACCTCCCCCTCTTTCGTCGACCCTCCACCCTACCAAGCATGACATCCTTCTCCAGGGAATGGTCCCTTCTGACAACATGACCAAA
>NW_006921704.1:6821552-6841608 GCF_000298275.1 Orycteropus afer afer | reverse complement strand
ATGGTCTGTTCCACAATCAGCTCCTGGCCTGGTTTTGGCTGAAGATATTGAGCTTTTCCACCGCCTCTTGCCACAGATGTAGTCAATCTGATTCCTGGGGATTAGGGAATTAATATATCTCTGTGAGTTATTTTTAAGGGTATATTTATAATTTTCAATAGTGTGTGGTGGCTGTCCTTACTAATCTGGTAAAAAGGAAATTGCATATTTATTTGTTCAATACATTTCTGGCCCATCAGTCTATAGTTTCCATAAGGGTGGAGATTTTTTACACTTCTACACAGTGTCTGGAACACAGAGGTACAATGAAAATTAGTTGAATGAATAAAAAATTATATAGGCAAAATGTAGAATATAGAATTTTTGTTTGACTTGTTAAATATCTGCCTTGATTATAAAATTAGGATACATTTAGTAAATTTGGTACACTGTAACTTAGGGAAACTTTGCAACTACATAAATGCCTATGAGTTAAAGATTCTCATAGAAATGCATTTGAATGTAAGTTTATTTTCAGTAATTATAGGATAAAGTTGAAAAGCTATTTCTGGTTTAATGAATAGGTCAAGTAAGTTTATATAGTTAGTGACTATCTATGTACTATGGAACCCTGGAGATGCAGTGGTTAAACATCTGGCTGCTTACAAACGGTTGGCACTTTGAACCCACCAGCCACACCTGAGTAAGATGTGGCAATCTGCCTCTGTAAAAATTATAAAAAGAAAGAAAGAATAAAGAAAAACAGAGTTGATTCTGATGCACAGTGAACCCATAGAACAGAGTAGAACCGCCCCAGAGTTTCCACAGCTGTAATTTTTATGGAAGCAGACTGTCACATTTTTCTTCCATGGAACAGTTGATGGGTTAGAACCATCTATCTTTGGCTAGAAGGTGAGCACTTAACTACTGTGCATCAAAGGCTTCTCCCTTAAAGGTGGTCGCCTTGGAAAACCTATAGGGCAGTTCTCCTCTGTCCTAGGGTCCTTCTGAGTTATAATAGACTGGAAGGCAACAAGTTATCTATGCACTAACAATTTACCATAAGAATTATTTAATTAAAAACATGCATACTAGCAGAGAAAGTAGATCTCTGACCATGGAAGGAACAAATCACTAATTAACAAAGTTTGTAAATGAATTGTAATGATTGAGTGTATTCAGAAATATCATTTATAGAACAAGGCCTGGGGCCAACTGTAGAACAAACCTTCAATTATACATATGCAAGTTATCTTGAAGCTGAAGAAAATTAAAAGAAGTTCGAGATCCAAACTATAATCTTGAATATATTGCACTTGAATTTAGAGACCATCTGAAGAATAGATATAATTTACTGAACACCAATCACCAGAAACCAGACCTGTTGTGGGATGACATCAGGGATATCACATATGAAAAAAGCAACCAAACCAAACCAAGCTCACTGGCATTGAATCGGATCCAACTCATAGCGACCCCCACCTGGGTTTCTGAGGCCATATCACTGTGGAAGTACATTGCCCAACCTTCCTTCCGAGGAGTGGCTGGTGGGTGTGAACTGCCAGTCTTCTGGTTAGCAGTCAAATGCCTTAGACACTACACCATCAGAAGTCATTTAAAAAACAAGAAAGGAAGAAAAGAACAAAATAGATGTCAGAAGAGACTATGAAAGTTGTCCTTGAATGAAGAGTAGCTAAAGTGAATGGAAGAAATGTTTCAGTAAAAGATCTGAACAGATTACAAAGGGCAGCTCAAGAAGACAAAGTAAAGTATTGTAACTGCCTTAATTTCATTCAATGTTTTTTTCATCATACAGACTGCACTTTCCTCCTTAGAAATTTGATGTGGATATTTTTTATACCTTTGTCTCTTAGCATGTTCAATATTTCAACATATGAAAAACATTTATGATAATTATTTTAGTATCTTTTTCTATTCTAACATCTGCCATTTTTAATCAATTTAACTTAAATGATTTATTGTTCTCATTTTATATAATAGTTTTCTGCTCATTTGTATGCTTGGCAATTTTTTATAAGATGTAAAGCACAGTGATTTTACTTTGGATGTTGCTCAATATTTTTACATTCCGATAAATGTTATTAAGCTTTATTCTGGGATTAAGTTAGGTTACTTATAAACAGATAATATGAAGTCTTGTTTTTAAGCTATGTTAAATTAGAATAGAGCTGTATGTATTCTAAGGCTAATGTTACCACCCTATTGAGACATGTTGTTGTTATGTGTCGAGTTGGACTCACAGCGACCCCTCCTTGGGTTTCCGAGGCAGTATCACTACGGAAGTAGATTGCTCCATCTTCTTTCTGAGGAGTGGCTGGTGGGTTTGAACCGCCAGCCATCTGGTTAGCAGTCAAGTGCCATAGCCACTACCCTACCAGAGCTCTATTGAGACATAGACCTTCTATACTCTTCACTACTCAGCAAAATTATCAATGATATACAAGGTTTTCCAGTATGCTTAGGGAGAACAGGAACTATTTCAGGTTTGTGTGAGTCTTTGGCATTTTTCCCTAAATTCTTTTCTGGTGATATATTTTTTTTTAGGATTTGTGTTGTATCTGACACATATGCACTGATTAGTACTCAGCTGAAGACTCAAGAATATTCTTTGCTTATCTTCTGGGTTCTTTCTCTGTGCACTTCTCTCCTGTACAGTACTCAATCCAGAAAACCCTAGTGGCCCTGGTTTCTCTAGACTAACAACTGTATTATCACAAATTATAGAGGTCCCTGAGTCTACCTGTGCTGCACCTAACCACACCATGGTCTGGGATACCATTCTAAAGAGTTAAAAAGGGATATTGTTTTCTGTTTTTCAAGGTCCAATATCATCTATTGCCTCATGTCTAGTGTTTAGATAACCATTGTTTTATATTTTCTATCTTTTTTTTTTTTTTTTTAAGTTGGTTCAAGCAGATGGGCAAATCTGGCCCTTGTTACACCATCATGCTTAAAAGAGGAAATCCAAACAGTAATTTTAGCTATAAATAATATTATCTAGATATAAGAAAAATCAATTTTTAATAGGATATATAAGAGCTTATAAAAACTAATAAAGAAGAATGTCCACTTTTTTTATTCTTCCAGTAGTGTAATGTTATTTGCTCATAGTTCATTCATTATTTTATTATTATTTTTTATAAGACAGTGTTTACTCATACATACTGTTGAAGGCTTATTTCTAAACTGTCTTGTCTAGGAATAAATTCAATCTTTTTAATTTTTTGATTCTCCATTTCATTATTATATTTAAGTATTTTTTTTCAAGTAAGTGAACATTTCAGAAATCAAAAATCAAGCTCACTGCCCTCGAGTCCGATCAGACTCACAGCGACCCCTCCTTGGGTTTCCAAAGAGGTATGACTATGGAAGTAGATTGCCCTATCTTCCTTCCAAGGTGGGTTTGAACCTCCAGCCTTCTGGACAGCAGTCAAATACCTTAGGCACTATGCCACCAGAACTCCTGAGAATATATTTAGAATACTAAAATAGGGTCATTGTTAGGTTCTGTCCAATCAATTCTGACTCACACCAATCCTATGTACAGTAGTACAAAACAATGCCTGATGCTGCACCATCCTCATAATCACTGCAATGCTTGAGCTCATCACCACAACCATTATGTAAATCCATCTGGTTGATTATCTTCCCCCTTTTTGCTGACACTCTACTTTACCAAGCATGATGTCGTCATTGTTGTTAGGTGCCATTGAGTCATCTCCAACTCATAGTGACCCAACGTACAGCAGATGAAACACTTCCTGGTCCTGTGCCAGCCCCACCATCTTTGTTATACCCGATCCTACTGTTGCAGCCACTGTGTCAATCCATTTCATTGAGGACCTTCCCTTTTTTCATTGTCCCTCCACTTTACCAAGCATGATATCCTTCTCCAGCGAATGGTCCCTTGTTACAACATGAGCAAAGGGGGTGAGACAAAGTCTGGCCATTCTAGCATCCAAGGAGCATTCTGACTGCACCTCTTCAAGGACAGATTCATTAGTCCTTTTAGCAGCCCATGGTAGTTTCAGCATTCTTCACCAACACCACAACTCAAAAGAATCATCTCTTCTTCCCTCTTCTTTAATCATTGTCCAGCTCTCGCATGCATATGAGGCGATTGAAAATACCATGGCTTGCATCAGGTGCACCTTAGTCTTCAAGGAAAGATCTTTGGTCTTCACCACTTGAAAGAGGTCTTTTGCAACAGATTTGCCCAATGCTATACAATGTCTGATATCTTGACTGCTGCTTCCATTGGTGTTGATTGTAGAACCAAGTAATATGAAGTCTTCAAGAACTTCAATCTTTTCTCCATTTATCATGATGCGGCTGATAGGTCCCATTGTGATGATTTTTGTTTTATTGATATTGACATGTAATGCATACTGCAGACTGTAGTCTTCAATCTTCATCAGTAAGTGTTTCAAGTCATCCTCACTTTCAATGAGCAAAGTTGTGTTGTCTGCATAAAACAGGTTGTCAATGAATCTTCCTCCAATCCTATTGCCATGTTCTTCTTCATATAGTCCAGCTTCTCTGATTATTTGTTCAGCATACAAATTGAATAAGTATGGTGAAAGGATACAGCCCTGATGCATTCCCTTCTTTATTTTAAACCATGCAGTGTCCCCTTGTTCTGTTCAAATGACAGCTTCTTGGTCTATGTACATGTTCCTCATAAGCACAATTAAGTGTTCTGGAATTCCCATTCTTCTCAATTCTTGTTGTTGTTATGTGCCTTTGAGTCGGACTTGACCCATAGTGACCCCTCCTTGGGTTTCTGAGGCAGTATCACTATGGAAGTAGATTGCCCAACCTTCAATGTTACCCATAATTTCATATAAGCTACACAATCAAATGTTCTTGCATAGTCAATGAAAAACAAGTAAACATCTTTCTGGTATTCTTTACTTTGAGCCAAGAGACATCTAACATCAGCAATGATATCCCTCATTCCTCATCCTCTTCTGAATCCAGCTTGCATTTCTGGAAACTCTCTGTTAATATATTGTTTCAACCATTGTTGAGTTATCTTCAACAGTAAGATTTTATTTGTGTGAGATATTAATGATATTGTTTGATAATTTCCACATTCTGGGGGATCACCTTTCTTTGGAATGGGTATAAATATGGGTCTCTTCCAATTAGTTGGCCAGGTAGCTGTCTTTCAAATCTCTTGACATAACCCAGTGAGTGCCTCCAGTGGGAGATCTATTTGTTGAAACATTTCAATGGATATTCCGTTAATTCCTGGAACCTTGTTTTTCGCCACTTCCTTCAGTGCAGCTTTGACTTCTTCCTTCAGGACCCTTGGTTCTTGATGATATGCCACCTCCTAAAATGGATGAATATCGACAAATTCTTTTTGGTACAGTGACTCTGTGTATTCTTTCCATCTTCTTTTGATGTTTCCAGCATCATTCAATATATTGCCCACAGAATCTTTCAACATTGCAACTTGTTGTTAAGTGCCCTCGAGTCGTTTCCGACTCATAGTGACCCCATGCACAGCAGAACGAAACACTGCCCGATCCCGCGCCAGCCCCACAATCCCTGCTATACTTGAGCTCATCATTGCAGCCACCATATCAATCCTTCTCGTTGAAGGCCTCCCCCTCTTTCGTCGACCCTCCACCCTACCAAGCATGACATCCTTCTCCAGGGAATGGTCCCTCCTTACAACATGACCAAAATAGGTGAGACGAAGTCTGGCCATTCTTGCTTCCAAGGAGCATTCTGGCTGCACTTCCTCCAGGACAGATCTGTTAGTTCTAACATTGCAACTAGAGACTTAAATTTTTTCTTCAGATCTTTCAGCTTGAGAAATGCTGAACATGTTCTTCCCTTTTGGCTTTCCAACTCCACATCTCTGCACATTTCATTATTATAATTGACTTTGTCTTCTTGAGCTGCTCTTTGAAATCTTCCGTTTAGCTCTTTTATCTTGTCATTTCATCCATTTGCTTTAGGTACTCTCCATTCAAGGACAAGTTTCAGAGTCTCTTCTGACATCCATTTTGATCTTTTCTTCCTTTTCTATCTCTTAAATGACCTTTTGCTTTCATCATGGTTGATGTTCTTGATTTCATCCCACAATTCCTCTGGTTTTTGTCATTGGTGTCCAATGTATCAAATCTATTCTTTAAACAGCCTTTACATTCAGGAGGGATGTACTCAAGGTATACGTTGGCTCTTATGGACCAGTTTTAATTGTCTTTGACTTCAACTTGAACTTGCAGATGAGCAGTTGATGGTCTGTTCCACAATCAGCTCCTGGTCTTTTTTTGGCTGAAGATATTGTGCTTTTCCATCACCTCTTGTCACAGATGTAGTCAGTCTGATTCTTGTGTTGTCCACCTGGTGAAATCCACACGTATAGCTGCTGTTTGTATTGGTGAAAAAAAGTATTTGCAATGAGTAAGTCATTGGTCTTGTAAAATTTTGTCATGCAATCACCAGTGTTATTTCTATTGTCATGCCCAAATTTTCAAACTACTGGTGATTCTTCTTTGTTTCCAATTTTTGTATTCCAATCATCAGTGATAATCAGCACATCTTAATCGCATGTTCAATCAATTTCAGACTGCAGAAGTTGGTAAAAACCGTCAATGTCCTCATCTTTGGCTTTGGTGGTTGGTAAATACATTTGAATAACAGTAGTGTTAACTGGACTTCCTTGTAGGCATATGGATGTTCTTATTTCTCTGGCTGCACTGTACTTCAGGATAGATCTTGAAACATTCTTTGTATGATGAATGTCATGCCATTACTCTTCAATTTATCATTCTTGGCATAGTAGATCATATGGTTGTCTGATTCAAAATGGCCAAAATAGCTGCATTTCAGCTCATTAATACCTAGGATATCAATCTTTATGCATTCCATTTCATTTTTGACAACTTCCAATTTTCCTAGACTCATATTTTGTACATTCCATATTCTGAATATTAATGGATATTTTCAGCTGTTTCTTCTCATATTGAGTCATGCCACTTCTGGATATGGAATTCCTGAAAGCTCTACTTTTTCCATATCATTAAGGTAAGCTCTACTCTGATGAAGCAGCTCTTTCCCAGTCATATTTTAAGTGCCTTCTATCTGATGGGCTTATCTTCCAGCACTGTATTGGAAAACGTTTCAAGGCTATTCATAAAGTTTTCCAGTAATATATCAGACAGTGTTTCACTACTATTCATAAGGTTTTCACTGGCCAATTCTTTAAGACGTGGATGGCCTCTTCCTTCTTCCAAGTCAGTCTGTCTGGAAGCTCTGAAACCAGCCCTCCATAGGCACTCCTGCTGGCACAGCCTCCAATCTCACAGCAACATGCAAACCATTGCAATATGACAAAAGGACAGACAAATTCATCTCCCATAGCTGTTCCAACTGCTCCATTCACTTCCTGGACTTTCCCCTACCTGTTCTGGCCTCCGGCTCTTTCACCGCTGCTTCATCCACCTGGTGGCTCTCCCTGCCTTACCTGTTTCAGTCACCAGCCCCATCTGCAAGATACATTTCTCCAAATATTGGCCCCTTCTGAAAACATGACCACATTACATGAGATGAAGTCTGGCAATTCTCACTTCTAAAGAGCATTTTGGTTGTACTTTTCCAAGACAGATATTTTCCTTGTTCTGGCAGACCATGGTATATTCAATATTCTTCACTAATATTGGTAAAAACCTTCAATGTCTGGTCTATGTACATGTTCTTCATGAGCAAATTAAGTGTTCTGGAATTCCCATTCTTCTCAATTGTTTGTTGTTATGTGCCTTCGATAGGACTCGACTCATAGTGACCCCTCCTTGGGTTTCTGAGGCAGTATCACTATGGAAGTAGATTGCCCAACCTTCTTCACAATATTCTTCACAATATTCTTCACAATTTAATTATATCATTGTTTGGTCAATTGTACCTTAGTCTTCACTGTAACATCTTTGCTTTTTAACACTTTTAAGAGGTGTTTCCCAGCAGATTTGACCAGTGAATGCATTGTTTGATTTCCTGACTTCCTGTTTCTATGGGCATTGATTATAAAATGAAATCCTTGACAATTTCAGTCTTCTCTCTATTTGTCATGATGTAGCTTTTTGACCAGTAGTGGGGAATTTCATTTTATGTTGAGATGTAATCCATACTGAGGGCTATAGTCTTAAATGTTCATCATTAAGTGCTTCAAGTCTTCTTCACTTTCAGAAAGAAGTTGTGTTATCTGCATTTTGCAGGTGCTTAGTGAGTTTTCCTCTAATCCTGATGCTGTGTTCTTTTTCATATACTCCACCTTCTCAGATTATTTTCTCAGAATACAGACAGAATAAATATGGTCATAGAATTCAGCCCTGATGCACACCCCTCCTGATTTTAAACCATGTACCATCACCTAGTTCAAACAATACCCTTTTGATCTATGTACATGTTACTTCTGAGCACAATAAAGTGTTCTGGAATTCCCATTCTTCACAATGTTATCCATAATTTGCTATGATCCACACAGTTAAATGCCTTTGCATAGTCAATAAAACATGGGTAAACATCTTTCTGGTATTCTTTATTTTCAGCTAAGATCCATGTGACACAGGGAATGAGATCCCTCATTTCACATCTTCTTCTGAATCCAACTAGAATTTCTGACAGTTTCTTGTCAAAATATTGCTGCAACTGTCTTCAAATTATTTTTAGAAAAATTTTACTTTCATGTAATATTAATATTTTTTTGCATTCTGTTGGATCACATTTCTTTGAAATGGGCACAAATATGGATATCCTGCAGTCACTTGGCATAAACAAGTGAGCACCTCCAGTACTGCATCCATTTGTTGAAACATCTCAATGAGTATTCCATTGTTTTTCACCAATTCCATTCCTTTAGTGCAGCTTCAGCTTCTTTCTCCAGTACCATCAGTTCTTGATCATATGATACTTCCTGAAATGATAGCATGTTAACCAATTGTTTTCTGATACAGTGGCTTTGGGTATTCCTTCCATCTTCTTTTGATGCTTTCTGTACTGTTCAATATTTTGCCCATAGAATCCTTCAGTATTGAAACTCAAGGTTTTATTTTTTTCTTCAGTTCATTCAGTTTGAAAAATGCCATGTGTGTTCTTCCCTTTCATTTTTTTAACTCAAGGTCTTTGCATATTTCATTATAATATTTTGCTTTTTTTAAGCTGCCCTTTGAGATCTTCTGCTCAGCTTTTTTATCACATAATTCCTTCCATTTATTTTAGCTACTCTTCATTCAGAGGAAAATTTCAGAGTCTTTTCTGACACTCAGTTTGGTCTTTTCTTCCTCTTCTGTCTTTCTGATAGACTTTTGCTTTCTTCATCTATGATGTGCTTGATGCCATCTCACAACTCACCTGGTATTCAGTCATTGGTGTTCAATAGTTCAAATCTTTTCTTTAGATGGGCTTTAAATTCAAGTGGGATATACTCAAGGTCCTCTTTTGGTTCTCATGACTTGCTTTAATTTTCTTCAGCTTCAGCTTTAATTTGCATATGGATAATTGATGTTCTGTTCCACAGTTGGCTCGTGGTCTTCTTCTGACTAATGCTATTGAACTTCTCCATCATGTTTTCACATATGTAGTCAATGTGATTCCTGTGAATTCCATCTAGCAAGGTCCACATGTATAGTTATCATTTATGTTGTTGAAATATGGTATTTGCAATGTACAATTTGTTGGTCTTACAAAATTCTCTCATGTGACATCCAGTGTCATTACTACAACAGGGCTATGTTTTCTAATTACTGTTTTCTTTGTTTCCAACTTTCACATTCCAGTGATTATCAATGCAGATTGATTGCATGTTTAGTCAGTTTCAGACCACAATAGTTGGTGAAACTCTACAATTTCTTCATCTTTAGTTTTAGTGGTTGGTGCATAAATTTGAATAATAGTAGAACTAACTAGTCTTCCTCTTAGGCATATGGGTATTATCTTATCACTGAAAACATTGAACTTCAGGATCGATCCTGAAATATTCTTTTTGAAAATGAATATGAAGCCATTCCTCTTCTATTTGTCATTCCTTGCTTAGTAGACCATAAATATGTCTGATTCAAGATGGCCAATACCAATCCATTTCAGCTCAGTAATGTCTGAGATATTTTATACATTCTATTCATTTTTGACAGCTTCCAATTTTTCTAGATTCTTACTTTATTTATTTCATGTTCTAATTATTAATGGATGTTTGCAGCTGTTTCTTTTCTTTTTGAGCCCTGCCACATCAACAAATGAAGGTCCTGATGGCTTTACCTGCTTCACATCATTAAGATCTACTCTAATTTGAGAAAGCAACTCTTCTCCAGTTCTATTTTGAATGCCTTCCAATACGAGGGGCTCATCTTCAGGCACTGTATCAGACAATGTTTCAATGCTATTTAAAGGTTGTCAGTGACCAATTTTTTCAGAAGTGGACCTGGTCATGTCCTTCTTCCTACTCTATCTTAATTTGTAAACTCTGCTGGAACCTGCCCACCATGAGTGACCCTGCTGGCATTTGAACTATTGGTGCCATATTGCCCAGCATCACAGCCACATGCAAGCCACCAGAGCACAACAAACTGACAGACTCATAGTGAAAAATAATGGTGTTTGTCAAATATTTCTTATTATACTCTTTGTGGCCCATATAGGATTGCACTTTCTTGGACCCTTATCCTTTGTGACTAGTTCTGGAAAATAAGTTGTAAGCAGAAAGTAATATGTCATTTCATGGATAGAGCTTTTAATTACCAACTGGAGACCTATTGTTGTTCTTATTTACCTATGGTACAATGATCAACAATGTCCAAGATGTTGCTTATTAGTACTGATTACAGTGAACACAGATTCTGCAGTGAGGGACAGGTAAAAGAGGCAAGAAAGAGAATATTTGTTGTTTTAAATCATTAAAATTTAGGAGTTGTTTATTAACATTACTTAATACTCTGGGTGATTCATTTAAATAAGCATACAGGAAAATGTGCAAATACAATTGATCCCTGGACAACATGGATTTGAATTGCACAGTTCCATTTGTACATTGATTTTTTTCAAGATAATATGGATCTTGGAGAAATTCAGAACTTAATAGAACCAAACAAGAAGAATTGACAGGAGACAATTTGATGGAAATGAGTGCTTCTAAACCAGTGCCAGGCCATGAGGAAAGAGATAAAGAAGAAGAAGTACCAGAAAAAAAAATTGACTTTGATAGTCTGTCAGAAGCCTTCTGATTATTCAAGACTGTTGTTGACTTCTTGTGACATGGAACCTTCTATGATATTGGCCCTGAATCTAAAATAAATGATGGAAGAAGGATTGGTACCATATAGAAGCATTTTTTGGAGAAATGAAAAAGCAAAAAGTCAGACAGAAGTTACAATATGTTTCAGTTACATGGAGTGTTCCTGCCTCTCCTTCCACTTCCTCCACCTCTTCTATCTCTGCCACCCCTGAGACAAAACAACCAACCTCTCCTCTTCTTCCTCAGTCTACTTTATGTGAAGATGATAAGGATGAAGACCTTTATGATAACCTACTCTCATTTAATGAATAGTAAATAATCTTCATGCCATATAGGAAACAAACTTATCTGTGGTATATGTTTGTGAGTGTTTTTGTGTGAAAATCTAATAACTGTATGAGAAGAATTATGTTCATCAACTGTATGTTATTGGTAAGGCTTCTGATCAACAGTAGGCCAATTAGTAGTTAACTTTTTGGGAAGTCAAAAGTTATGCTTAGATTTTTAATGTGTGGTGGATCTGCACACCTAACCCCCACATTGTCTAAGGGTCAACTGTTGTCATTTAAACATGTTATTCCAAAATTGCAAAGCTGAAGTCCTAATTAAAAAAAAAAAAAAAAAAATGGGGGCATTATTTCCAAAACTAATTATGAAACTTCTTGGAGTGAGAAGGAATGTTTAAGTTACAACAAGGAGAATACAAAGGTCTTAAAAATCTCAAATGCAAATTTACTTAAATTTCCACTCTGTAAGTATTGATAATTGTTGCAATAAAAAGTAAAATATGTTTTTCAGATAAAAAATAAATCACTAGCAAGCCTGTTACTTACTTCATATATATATATGTAATTGGAATTTCTTTTTTCTTCTGTTTTTATGTTGAAAGAGCGTTTATCTATGCCTGTGAAAGAAATCAAATAATAAAGATAAATTAATGTAATTGTGAAACGAATGAAAGTTGAGGATGTTTTAAAGTAATAAATGATGTTGAACTAAATAAGTATTTTTAATCTCTCAGTTTAGCAAATTCCAGTACAGGATATTAGAAAATATTTGTGAATTCTCTTTTAGAGAAAGATAGAAAGTATGTGAAATTTCCTATGAAATGTATTTCCGTTACTGTGAAAGGTTTAGCAAAATATTTGCAATTTTTTAATTTTAAAGTGCCTTTATAATTTGTCATTTTGTTCATGTAAATTTTTAAAAGGATTTTAAAACCCAACGGTTAGGTATTTATTTTGTCTTCCTACTGCAATCAAAATTTGAAAAATGTATTTTACACCCATTTATATAAATTGTTGCTCAACCAAGGGATACCCTATCTCTCAGCCATTCATAAACTAAGTTAATTTTATGGAAATGCTTTATTTTAAAATGATACAATGATAGCAAATGTAATAGTTACAGGTCTTTTCACCCATAGCCTTGAAAACTTAATACAACTGTTAGTCTACTGGTCAGATAGAGATTGGAGGCACTCTTGAGACTATAGCCCTTAGACAAACTTCAAGCCTGAAACTGAGCTAACCCGTGTGGCTCAACTTTTAAGCAAACGGTAGACAGGACTATGGAGTACACCACAACACCAGGGAGATATGCGTTCCTTAGAATAATCAACTATATGACATTAAAATAAGCAGCAAGTGCCCAGCTCTGATGGCAGGAATGTAAAGGAAAGGACAAATGGAAATTGTAGACACAGGGAGGAACCCCAATTTGCTCTGTTAATTTTCACTTAAATTACAATAAAACATTTTAAAAGATAAAGTAAAATTTTCCTGTTGTCATTTTGTAAATTTGCTACTACTTGTAATCAGAACAATATCATTTGTTTGATTTTATTTTATATATTTCCTAAATGCATTTCCATATTACTGCATTATCATAATATTTAATAAAATTTCTCTCTCAACCTGACTTGATATTAAAGGCAAAATATACAAACTGTGGATTCTCATTGAATCCCTAGCTATACGTCAACAATTTTAGTAGTGCTATGGAGCAGTCAGTCACTTTCATCACAAATTCTTGAATCCAATGGCTGAGTGTTAGTGTGAATTAAATTTTCCTTGGAGCAGGTTAAGTGGTAGAGTGTCTAAATATAATTTAATTTGATTAAATATTGTCACAAAGAGGCTGGTTTTCCTTAGAGTAAAAATCAGATCTGCATCCTCATTATCTTTTGCCAAAACTATTACTATTTCTAATCTTCCTGCTTTGAGTCTATGCCATCTTAACACATCATCTTTCTTTCTGCCAGAGGAATATGTAAACATGGTCTTGTCATCTTCATGTTTAACAATATGTGAAATACTTCAAACTGACTGCAGGCTAACATCCAAATTCCTTAGAATCATATTTAAGATCCTACATAATCTGCTGATAATATACAGACACATCTGTAAGGACTATCTTAATTCTTTCAGACAAAGTTGGTCACAGTTGCTCTGGGCTGTCATTGCCTTAGTGCCATTTATTATGTCACTTGTTTCATTTAAGTTGAACTATCTTCTATATCTGTGCACTCATCTGCGAATCCTTAAGGGAAGAAAACATAATTAATTCATTTTTGTGTCCTAAATGTTTCTCACTTTCCCTCATGCCTTTCCTACCTCTGCTAGTTTCCTCTCTCCTTCTCCAGAAGATTTGACAGATATGTTGTTATGTGCCATCGATTCGGACCCGACCCATAGCGACCCCTCCTTGGGTTTCCAAGGCAGTATCACTACAGAAGTAGATTGCCCCATCTTCCTTCCGAGGAGTGGCTGGTGGGTTTGAACCGCCAGCCTTCTGGTTAGCAGTCAAGTGCCTTAGCCACTATGCTAACAGAGCTCCCTTTGACAGGTATAATAGTAACAAATAAGACAACAATAACAGCAAAAAAATGAGAACTACAGTAATGTTAGCAATTATGAATCTCTTGCTTTTATCAGTTATAGTACTGTAGTAAGTTTTTGCTTTGGATCATCTAATTTAATTCCAATTACCACATTATGAATCAGGTATTTCTTTTGTTCCAACATTGTTAGTATATCCCACATGAGAAAAATAGTCTTAGAGAAGTTAAATAGCTCACCGAGTGTTACACAACTAGTAAGTGACAAAGCTGTCATTTGAATGCAGATAGTTTGATCTGGAAAATGTGATAATTCAATATTTGAGAAATAATTATCAAGAACAAGATAGTAATGAGCTCATATATAATCTAATTGAAAAAATGACAGATATTAATGTAAAGAAGATAATCATTCTCTTAATTATATAAAATTATTTTTATACATACATAGTGTATAGTTCTGGTAGTTGTACTTTGAAGGCATAAAGAAGGCTTTCAACATAGAGTCAGCAGTAATTTCAAAGTTGAAAGAAAGAAGAAATGAGAAATAAGATAATAAGATAAAAATATTTTATAACTTCTATGTGTACAATAAATAGCATGCTTCAAAACTCAACAAAAATAATAGTTTTTCTTAAACAATTCTGCCTACCACTTTGTATACAGGAGAATTTTCCTATCAAATTAGAATATAATTGCATGTCTACTTCTAAGATGGGATACCCTAGAAACAGAGCCTGAGCTAAGAATTTGAATTTGATAGAGTTGAGGAGGTAATCACAGGATGTATCTGGAAGAGGTGATGGTGAGGATTGTAAGATAGGTAAGGCAAGGCAGTCAGCAAAGGGTGCTTGTGTGGGCTGCTTATCACTATGGGCAAATCTGCTCAAAGCTGCTGGGACACTCTTGGAGACCGTATGGAATGTACCTCAGTGCTGTGTCACCATAGATCTATTCATTCCCTAACTCTCATGCTTCATTGGTTAAAGCTTGCTCCAGGAACATTAGTTTTGCCCAGAACTTATGATAATCCCTTTGTGTAGAGAGGAGAGAAAGTCCTCAAGTGAAGATCAGCATGTACTAATAGGATCATTTTGGCATATACCAAAAAACAAACCAAACCCACTGTCATTGAGTCAATTCCGACTCATAGCGCCCCCCATTGGGTTTTCAAGGTTATATAAATCTGTATGGAAGTAGATTGTCTCACTTTCCTCCACTGAAGCAGCTGGTGGGTTTGAATCACTGACTTCTTACTTAGTAGCCAAATGCCTTACCCACTACACCACCAGAACTCCTCTTGGCATTTAACAGAATGGTGAATGTTAAGGGAGTATTTGTGGGGCACTGATAGCATCTACTAGAACCTAACACTCATGGCCTCTCCTTCCAGCAAAACAGACCTTGACTTTTACGCACACAATGTTTATCTGTGTGTCATACATATTCCAAGTGGCTGTCCTTTTGACACCTCAACATTGTTGTTATTAGTTTATGCCATTAAGTCAATTCTGACTTATAACAACCTTTTGGACAGAGTAGAAATGCACCATAGAGTTTCCTAGGCTGTAATCTTTGTGGGAACGGATCACCAAGTCTTTCTTCCCGTGGAGTCTCTAGTGGGTTCCAACACTGACCTTTCGGTTAGTAGTGGAAAACCTATTGCGCCCTCAGGGCTCCTTACCTCAACCTTAGCATAGTCAAATTGAACTCATTATCTTAACTCTCAACCCTGACCACTCTCTAATGTACCCCAAAACACTGTGTTCCTGTATCAGTCCATATTTCATCAGATCATTTGCCCATGTCTAAAACATCACTCACTGCCATTGAGTCGAGTCTGAAACCCCTCCTTGGGTTTCCGAGGCAGTGTCTCTTACCAAAGTAGGTCGCCCAATCTTCCTTCTGTGGAATGGCTGGTAGGTTTGAACCATCAGCATTCTGGTTACTAGTCAAATGCCTTAGGCACTACGCCACCAGAGTTCCGTTAACTCCTTTTCCCAAACCAGTTAATTTTAATTCTAAATATATCTTGAATTTGTCTTCTGTAGGTCACCTTCATCTCCTACCTGAAATTCTGATGCACTCTCCCAATTGGATCAGGTGCCTCTCTTAAATACTCCTATAATGAAAAAAATAAAATAAAAAATCCAAAAAACCCAAACTCACTGTCGTCAAGTCGATTCTGACTCATAGAAACCACATTAGGTTTCCCAGCATGTAAATCTTTACAGAAGTAGACTACCTCTTCTTTTTTCCTTGGAGTGGCTGTTGAGTTCAAACCACTAATTTTTGGTTAGCAGCCAAATGCATTAACCATTGAACCAACAGAGCTCCTTAAATCCTCCTATAACACTCTATTAAACTTCTATACACTATCTATTTTACTTCAAAATTATAACTGTTTGCCATTCTGTATTTCCCATGATATTGTAAATATCTTGAAGTCAGTAACTATGCTTTGCTCATTTTTTTTTTTAAATCTATATTTTGGTTCTGTTCTTTACAAAAATACTTAGTAAATCACTATGGATTAATAGAATGGCTGAATAGAATGATCCTTTATCTATACATGATAATCATTTGAACTAATGTAGATAGAAACTAATAAAATGTTTGCAAGCCTTCATTGCATGCAATCAGTCTTCTGCATCCTTTTAGTGTTTACTTTTTTTTTGGCTGGATTCCATATGACTGTTGTCTTGTTCTCCTAGGGCCACTATAACAGAACACCAAAGAATGGGTGGCTTTAAATAACAGAAATACATTTTCTCACAGTTTGGAAGCTAGAAGTTCAAGTCAGGATCCAGCCCATGTTGATTCCTTCTGGGTCTTTGAAACAAGAACTGTTCCAGGCCTTGCTTTTTGTTTCTGGTGGCTGCCAGAAATCATTGGCATTGTTTTGGTGCTTTTTTGATGCATCTATCTCCATTATTACATGGTATATTTCTTTCCCCTATTTCTCTCTTCCAAGACACCACTCAAAATGAGTAAGGATTAAGACACATTTTACTCTGGTGTGATCTCTTTCATGTAACTGATAACAAAGGAAAACCCTCTTTCTAAACAAGATCACATTCATAAGTACAGAGGTTATGACTTAAACATATCTTTTGTGGGCTACAATTGAATCCATAATATCTGTTAAAGACCTCTTTAAAATATGAACTTATTTATTATTTATTGGATATTTCCCTGAATGAATTTTATGTTTAAATAACAAGCAATATATATATATATATATATATATATATATATATATATACACATATATATATATATATCCTTAGTCTAAAGTTTAAAAAATAATTTAACTTCTTGGGAGTACCAGTTACTTTCCCAAAACACTGTTAGTTGTGATGGTTTGCACAAGTAGGTACAATTATCCTGTATATTGATATATGGAAGTATAATTTTCTTTGGCTCTTGGCTTTGTTTAAAAGAATGAATAATCATTCTACACAGTTATGAAAACTTGTGCTGAATTACACTAATACTTTTCTAGTCTGTGCCAATATATATGAAAGCATTTATCTCCTTATTGTCCCTTAGAAATCACTGACAGGTCTGTTGTATATTATATTTCTGTCTATTTAACATTATACAAAATGTATTTTAAGTTTCTTAAAACATTTGTATCCCATTTCTAAGCATAATTTTGAAGATTTTTCCAACTTTTTAAATTCTATTTGAAAACATCAAAATCTACTCTTTTGATAGTGTTTTAAAAATAATCCAGTGATATTTGTGTATGCTACTAAATTATTATTTTATTTTATTTATGTATAAAGAAATATATAGTACATGTATATTTTCATATGCATAAAGAAAAAGAAAATTTTCACAGTGGACTAATAAACAACACCATGATAAATTGTGAAGAAAATAGAATTGCAAAGAAATTGAAGTAGAATTGTTCATTGTATTTGGATCAAAAATCACCACGTGTGGAAGCAGCAGTCATGAAATAAGATAATGTATTGCATTAGGAAAATCTACTGCAAAAGATCTCTTTAATGTGCTAAAAAACAAAGATGTCACTTTAGCAAATATAAGCTGCCTGACCCAAACCATGATCTTTTCATTTCATGTGTATGGAAAACCTAGAAAATGAAAAAGGCAGATCAAAGGACAATTGAGGCAATTGAATTGTGATGTTGTTGAAGAATGTCAAATACCCAGGGACATCTAGAAGAACAAACAAATCCATCTTGGAGGAAGTAAAACCAAAACGCTCCTTAGAAGAGAGGATGTCGAGACTGTCTTGCTTACTTTGGATGTCATCAGGAAAGACTATTGTTGTTGTTGTTGTTGTTGTTATGTGCCATTGAGTCAGACCCGACTCAAAGAGACACTTCCTTGGGTTTCAGAGGCAGTATCACTACAGAAGTAGATTGCCCCATCTTCCTTCCGAAGAGTGGCTGGTGAGTTTGAACCTCCAGCCTTCTGGTTAGCATTCAAGTGCTTTAGGCACTACGCTACCGGAGCTCCCATCATTAGAAAAGACTTCATACTTGGTAAAGCAGACAGTGAAAATGAGGGAAACCTTCCATGATAGTTGGAGCTGTGTGTCAAATTGGCTGGACCCCAGTTCTGTGTGGTTGTTCCCATGATGGGATCGGATGACTGTGTTCAATCTGCCCAAGGGGAGTTTCTCTTGGGGTGTGGTCTGCTTCCAGGATATCCAGGGACATCCTGGGAAGAGAGACATTCTTCTGTGGATTGGGACTCTGGTGTGCTGCCTACAACCTTCTGTGAGTGAGCAGCCCACCGCTGAGCCTGGAGATCTTGGATCCATCTTTCATTGGAGTCAACAGCCAGTGTACTGCCTGCCAGCCTTGAGTTTCTCAGACCCCTGCAGTTTCAGAATCTAAGGCTGCCTCGAGCCTGACGTTTCCTCCAGGGACTTGGGCTTGCCAGCTTCTATACGTTTGGGAGCCATTTTCCTAAGATAAATTCTCCATATATATATATATGTATATATAAGCTTAGCTGTTTTTTGTTTCTCTAGAGAACCAAGTCTAACACACTTCCATGAAATGAAATGACATGCTGGCTGTAACAATGGGCTCAAACCTATCAAATATTGTGAGGATGGTGTAGGATTAAGCAATGATTCCTTTTGTTATTAACAAAGTCACTGTGAGTCAGAGCCAACTTGACAGCAACTAACAACAACTATTTTTTTTTTTTATTGTTGTTGGTAAGAGAAGCATTTTTAAACTGAACTGCTCTAACAACAACAATAATAAATTATGAAAATTAAAATTATGAAATTAAAAAATGATAATGGCAAAGGCAGTGTTTATATTTGTATCTTAAATTGTTGATCTAAAATATTTCATCCTGTAGAACAGTTAAAATTTATTGTCTTCAATTACAATATGGCATATTTATTGCCCTAAACTGTAAGGTAGGAAGAAGGAAGAGGCCATCCAATTCTCAAAGAATTGGCCAGGGAAAACCTTATGAATAGGAGAGAAACAATGTCTGATACATTACTGCACAACTTTATGAATAGTCCAGAAATATTGTTCAACACAGAGGAGGAAGATGAGTCACTTACCTTAGAAAGGTCCCAAAGTAGGACTGGGAAAGAGTTGCATTATCAGAGTAAAATCAGCCTTACTCATATGGATGAGGTAAAGCTTTCAAGACCTCCATTTGCTGATGTGGCACCACTCAAATTGAAGAGAAACAGCAGCAAACATCCATTAATAATTGGAACATGGAATGTACAAAAACTGGAAGTTGTCACAAATGAAATGGAAAGCATGAAGATTGATATCCTAGGCATTAGTGAGCTGAAATGGACTGGTTTAGGCCATTTTGAATCAGACAAACATATGATCTACTATGCCGGGAATGACAGTTTAAAGAGGAATGGCGTGGCATTCATCATCACAAAGGATGTTTCAAGATCTGTCCTGAGTACAATGCTGTCAGTGATAGGATAATATCCATATGCTTACAAAGAA
>NW_006921704.1:6808233-6819632 GCF_000298275.1 Orycteropus afer afer | reverse complement strand
ACAACCTGAGATATGCTGATGATACAACTTTGCTTGCTGAAAGTGAGGATGACTTGAGGCACTTACTGATGAAGATTGAGGAACACAGTCTGCAGTATGGATTACATCTCAATATAAAGAAGACAAAAATCCTCACAACCGGACCAATAAACAGCATCACAATAAGTGGAGAGAAGATTGAGGTTGTCAAAGAATTCATGTTGCTTGGTTCTACAATCTATGCCAATGGAAGCAGCAGTTAGGACATTAGATAATGTGTAGCACTGGGCAGGTCGGCTGTGAGGGAACTTTTTCAAGTGCTGAGGAGCAAGGATGTCTCCTTGAGGACTAAGGTGAGTCTGACACAAGCCATGATATTTCCTATCACTTTGTATGCATGTGAGAGCTGAACAATCAATAAGGAAGACCAAAGAAAAGTTGATGCTTTTGAGTTGTGGTGCTGGTGAAGAATGCTGAAGGTAACATGGACTGCCAAAAGAACTAACAGATCTGTCCTGAAGGAAGTGCAGCTGAGATGCTCCTTGGAAGTGAGGATGGCCAGACTTCGTCTCACCTACTTTGGTCATGTTGTCAGAGGGGACCATTCCTTGGAGAAGGATGTCATGCTTGGTAAGGTGGAGGGTCGACGAAAGAGGGGAAGGCCTTCAATGAGATGGATTGACATGGTGGCTGTGACAATGCGTTCAAGTATAGCAAGGATTATGGAGCTGGCGTGGGATTGGGCGGTGTTTCGTTCTGCTCTGCATGGGGTGGCTATGAGTCGGAAATGACTCGATGGCACCTAACAATAAAAACAACAACAAACTGTAAGGTAACATGTCATCTTTTAGAATGACAGCAATATCTAGCAGGGTAAGATTTTTACTTATCCTATTGAAATCATAGTAACACTAAGTGTTGCAATAACTGATTGGAAAAGTATGTATTAAATAGCATTTCAAATATTCTGGTAAAATTTCTAACATCTTGGTAGACTATGTATAATCCAAAATGGCACATTCATTTAAGTTTGTTTCATTTTATTCTTTCTCTTTTACCAAATAAACCAACACAAAAAGATACAAATATTTGAGTATTTAAGAAAATAAATATTGCATCAGTCATATATTTGGGTAGGTAGTGAGGTCAACTTTGCCTGACTGGAAATGGCAGTGGGGTCTTGATAGGGAAGAATACAAGCAGAGAGCTTCATGGCAAAAATTACAGGACTCTTTCTTTCCCAAAATCATTGATCTGGGAACCTCAAAGTCCAGAAATTACTGCCAACACACTCCAACCACTTAATCTCTAAATGATTCTATGGAGTGTGTTGTTGTTATGTGCCGTCAAGTCGGCCCCAACTCATGGTGACCCTTCCTTGGGATTCAGAAGCAGTATCACTATAGAAGGAATGGCTGGTGTGTTTGAACTGCCAGCCTTCTGGTTAGCAGTCAAGTGCCTTAGGCACTATGACACCAGAGCTCCTCTATAGAATGTAGTCATATAAAATTATCTCTGTATTTTCTACAAATTCCACAAAGTTTAGGAAGGGAGAGTGAAGACCATCATTTTTGTGGCTTTATGGTCTAAAATTCTCCTTACTGTACCTTCTGCCTCAACCCACACTTGTAATAAATCTCTTTCATCAATATCTGCTCATAGTTGGTTCTCCTTGAGTGCTGCCTTCATTCTCTCTTTCGGGAAGCTGACTGCTGTCAGGGATGGAAACCTCTCAAAATCACACTTAGATTTACTTTCTCATTCAAACTTAAATGTGGTCAGTGTCCTGGCAAGAGATGAAGTACTAGATGCTCCAGACTTAGCGCTCTCTACTTTCCCTACTTCTTTTTTTTTTGTTTTCCAGTTAATGAAAATCACTAAATTGATTGGAATTTTACTCAATTTTAGTTTTGAAATAGCTTAAATCTTTCACAACCTTAACTGCATTCATTGCCCTCATTAGGCCTTGGGCAGCTATGACATGCAGAAGCAGAGCTAGGAATTCAATGAGATATGTGACCAGGTTTCGGGGCCTCATGTTGCTTATAAACTAATTGAAGAAATCATATGTATGCAAAATAGCAATTTAAGTAGTAAATTGTTTTTTAAGTATACCAAAATTATGCTTAGTTCCTTTTGACTTCACAAATTATTCACAATGAAAAATAGCAACATAAGATTTCTTTTGATAATTTTGATAAAGAAAGTGTTAAAGTTTAATTTGAATCTCAGTGTAGTCTTCCTCTGTGTTTGTGTTCAGCAAAGGATTATTTAGGATGAAATCCTTGTTTCTTTCTTGTGTAAGACTTTCCCTCCCCTCCCCTCCACCTGAAGAGAGACACTCTAGTGGCCTAGTGGTTAAAGCATTTGGCTGTTAACTAAAAGGTCAGCATTTCACAATCATCACCCAATCCATGGGATGAAGATGAGAGGTCTACCTCCATGAAGATTTACAGTCTTGGAGACTCTATGAGGCAGTTCTGCTCTGTCCTAACGGTTCTCTTTGAGTCGGAATTGACTGGTTGGCAATGGGTTGTTGTTATTGCACTCCCCAGAAACTTAAATACTAACCAATCACTGAAATATTTCACAACTGAAACTGATTAAATTTCCAAAGATGTCCCACAAATCCATCTAAACCATAATTATGCATTCAAAAGAAACAATTTCAAATCATGCAGTTTATCCTATTTCTATTAGATATGAATAGGAAATATGTACATTACCAAGAGCACAACATTTCAACACACTTCTTATTTCGCTTCTGACACACACACAAAAAAAAGATAAAATAATTGTTTCCTTAGAGTGACTGTTAAAAGAGATCATTAAGGAATTCCATGAATGAGTAGATCTAGTTGGGAATATATTAGACAAATATTTTCATAGTTGTCTAATAACAGAATGAGTGAATAGCAGTATGTAATATAGTGATGTTTTGCATCTGACACAGATTTTTTTTGTTTTGATTTGTTTTGTTTTTTGGTTATTCTCTCATCTCCAGTTGTAAACACAAGATGTACCTGGAAAGACTGCCAAACACCAGCATCATTATCCCATTTCATAATGAAGGTTGGACTTCACTCCTGAGGACCATACACAGTATAATTAATCGAACTCCAGAGAGTCTGATAGCAGAAATCATTCTAGTAGATGACTTCAGTGATAGAGGTAAGATTCAGTTAATAATATTTTGTTTGATTCCGTTATTGTCTACATAATCATTCTTTCCTTAGATAAAATGAAACAAACAAACAAACAAAAAAAAACTGAGAAAAAAACCCACAAATAATTGGAAAACTATTATGATGGTTTCTTTCTGATTTCATCTGAAAGATAATTATGAAGTTTTGTCTATGTTGTGATTTCATGAAATGTTGAAGAATTCAAGAGAAATGAAGTACAAATTCTTAATGTCATGTTAAAAGGTGTAAGAAGTTTTTATTACATGTCTATTGTAAATTAAACAGGTTTGGGCAAAATGTCTCAGATTCTACTTTTAGATTTAGGATAAACACTGTAAATAATATGATTGCAAGTACTATGGATATTCAAATATTACCATAAAATCTATGTCTGTTCCTGGAAAAAAAAAAAAAAAAACAACTATTATTGACTAGTATGACTAGTCTAGGCTGTGCTTTGTTACTTCATAAATATTAAAAATTATAGACCATAAATATATTTTTTACATAACAATTCTTGTTATTTTATCATAGACGAACAATAAAAAAAAATCTGTTGTAGCAGTATATTGCAAAATTTGACATAAGTTTTAATTTTTTTACTATTCTGAGAAAAACACAATTTGACTCTTATGACATGGGAATAATTATGGGAGTTTTCAATTTAAGTCAAAGAAAGTCAAGTCTTTCTCTCTTAGCTGGTGTGAGTAGAGAGGAGGAAACCTCCTCTAGTTCTATCAAACTAATTATATCAAACTACTTGGGAATATAATTTTCTACCTTATACTTCATTGTATAAAGGAGCACTGCTTAACTCTAAGGTATATATGTAAGAAAGAATGGCAGAAAATAATTTGATTGCATATTATTCTTGTGCATCAAAAGAGAATACATCTTGAGATCATAGGGGTTAATTGAAAATGCAGAAATTCTGTGTGTAGCAAAAACTTCATTTTCTTCATGGTGTTCATAAATATTTTTACAATAAGCCTAGTGTGCTAATTTTTAGGTTTCTTTGACAAAGTTCTTGTCTCCAATGACTCATTTGAAATACTGACTCAGGGATTACCTTATTTTATATTATATATAATATAAAATTTATATATAAAACATTACCATATACATATGTGTTGTGGACTATAAGATGAAAAGGAGGTTGTCCAACACCATCTCATTAAAAATAAAAAGCTAACAATCTGGTAATTTGACTTTAATTTTGAAGGGTTTTTGCCTTTTCTAATTTGGAAAGTACATATTCAGTACTACCTAAGGAGAAGAGCTAGTCTGTAAAACTGAAACTTTAAGCAATTAAAAAAAAATAGCATGTTCCATTTTCTTTTGATTCTAAGGATACTTATTTAGCAATAGCCATAATTACCTCGAGTATAAATTAGGTCTTTAATGTGTTAGTAAAGCTAAAACTTTTCTGTCAAAAAAAATAAAGAATAAAAAGTTAAGGTTGCAATTTGCCAAACAAATTATTTTTTGGTTAACTGATACTGGATAGTATATTTTTGGATAAATTTCAACATGATTAACTTTGTCTTGATAAGCTATATATCACAGCAGAATTTTGACATTGTAGTATCATGGCAGGACACACTCAGTAACAGAAAAATGGGGCCTGTACAGCATTTTTTTGCTGAATATATCTGAGAAGTATTTTTCAATTGACAGTCTTTAAAGAGGGGGAAAAGCAGTGGCACCTCCATTTATTTTTGCTTCAAATTACTGTCATCTTTTTTGTAGTAGTGACTTTGATGAACTATCCTTCTGTGTATAATACTAGCTGGAAAGTAAACATGTCCCAGAAGACTGTCAGTGTGGTTAGTGTTGCTGAAGTGGAGGGAAAAAGAAAGACAGCAACAACAACAGGAAGAAATGTTGTTGTTATGTGCCGTCAAGTAGACCCGACTCATATTGACCCCTCCTTGGGTTTCCGAGGCAGTATCACTATGGAAGTAGATTGCCCCATCTTCCTTCTGAGGAGTGGCTGGTGGGTTTGAACCGCCAGCCTTCTGGTTAGCAGTCAAGTGCCTTAGGCACTAGGCTACCAGAGCTCCCAGAAACAAATAGTAATTGTGATTTTTCACTTTCCCATTGGAGCCCTGGTGGAGCAGTATTTAGTGCCTAGCTGCTGTCCAAAAGGTCTGTGGTTCAAACCCACCAGCAACTCCACAGGAGAAAGGTGTGGCAATCTGTTTCTGTAAATATTTATAGCCTTGGAAAACCTGTGAGGCAATTCTACTCTGTCCTATAGAGTTGCTGAGATGGAATCAACCTGATGGCATTAGGTTTTATTGAACACTTTTAAGGATGAAAATTATTTTAATGCTTAGATAAAACTTTCAACTATCAAGTTGAAAGTATCATTTTATAGTCATTAAACTTCAAAAAATTAAAATGTTCTGAATATTACTTTTGATTAATTTTTACTTGCAAAATAAACTTGAAAGAAATTTATGGTAATAGTATTTCTACAATCTTTCATAATGCAAGATAATTATAAAGCTAGCTGGACTACGAAAAACTTTTCTTCCTAACTCTAGGTTTTGATTACAAAATCCCACCTGATAAATATTAGTTGGTACATATTAGGGTTTAGGGAGACATAAGGAGCATCACTCTGCTTTCTGAATTCTGTACAATATGGTGAATTAACATAATGAACACAGGCTAGAATCCCAACACCACTATTAACTAGATGACATTGGGCAAATTAGCATCTTTATATCTCAAAACAGGTGGCTCCTTACAGAGTGATTTGACAGAGAGCCCCCAGGATGGTTGAATAGATCGTGGGCTGCACCACCCTGGAAATCCATCGTTCTCAATTATTGACTTATACTCACCAAATACTACCCTACTACTGCGGCATAAATAATCTCTGTATGTTTTTTTAGGAGATGTACATAATTTAATCAAGTTTAATCCATAAGAAAGGAGCTCTGGTGGCATACTGGTTAAAGCATTTTGCTGCTAACCAAAAGTTTGGTAATCTGAAAGCAGGTGCTCTGCAGTGGGAAGATGAGGAGTTTGCTTCTGTAATGTTTTATAGCCTTGAAAATCCTATGGGGCAGGACAGTTCTACCCCGTCCTATAGTGGTATAGGGTTGCTATGAGTCAGAATCATCCCAATGGCAGCGTGTTTGATTTGGGATTTTAATCCATAAGTATCTATCTATCTATCTATCTATCTGTCTCCAGAAATAATGGAAGTGGATTAGAGAGCATGTAGAGGCTTATCATGGTAATTCACAGAATGTTAGAAATATAATACTGATTTAACATAAAAAAAAATTCTTCAGTGAGACCAATAAGTTAATTTAGTCCAGAAATTGGAAACAAATACAATTCTAAGGGTTTGTTTGATTAAAAGGAAAACAAATAGATCATTTTACTTACCCAAATTATATAGTGGCCTTACATGAATGTTTATCAGAATACTTTTCAGGACTATTTCCATTCTTGCAAGAGAAGGGAAACATCCCAAGGCACCTCTTGTTTACAGCTGTACCAGTATCCCCAATGTCTCTGAGACACAAAAGAATTTTCTGTTCCTTTTAATTCTCCTGTACCTATAGCTGTGCTATTAAAAGCTATAATTAATCTGTATCTTTTTAAGAAAATCCCAGAAATCATAAGCCTGGAGAGTGTAGAATCCTTTTTGTAAAGTCTTTAAAAATCTTGTTAAGAAAACTAGATGAATATTACAGTGCAGGAAGATATAGGGCTTCCTGATGTTGACCTCTCTTATGAAATGTATTTTGCCTTCCTTTATGACATTATTTCTTAAGTGTTACGATTTACATTTATGCTCAGAAATGTATTCTAATTCCAATTCTGTTCAGTGCGCATCTTTATACTTTGGTAATTTGCACTATAACTTCTATGGATATTCTTAAAAGATCTTTGGCCAAATTAATAAAATTCTGACAAGACTGAATCAAGTATTACTGCCTTATTATTTTATGTTCTCCAAGTCAATAGACTAGCTAGATGTGGCAAAAAGCTAAAAAAGTAAGCCAGTGTTTTAGCTATGCTGATAGTACAAGTATAATATTATTTAGGATTCATATTTATAGCACTCATAAGCATTATAGTGATTGGAAAATTCTGTAATGGTGGGTTTCATAGCAATAGAGAAAGAAAATTGTAAAATATTTCATAATTATAAAATAATTATAAATCACTACAAAATGATTTATAAAAATCTACTTGAATAAGATTTACTCTGTTATCCAAACTGCTTAAAATTTTGCTGCAAAAAAGTGTCCCCTTTTCAGCAGTTTTTAGTTTGGATATTCTTCCTAAAGCAAGTTTGATAAACAGAATGTTGTTTTAGCCTTAAAACATAAGCCTACCTTATAAGAAAAACATGAAATTGCAAGCCTGCAGGTAAGTTTTCAATGACAACCACAATGTTTTTGTTATTTGAAGCTTCTAAATTTAGTGGATGTGACATTTTTTTCCCCCAGTAAGCTTCAGAAATACATTTAAACAACTGCACTTGAGGCCTATAACAAGGCTTCATGATGACTTTAAAGCAAGACTAATCCTAATGCTTATCTCCAAACTCCAGGCAATCTTAATGACATCCACACACAAAATGCTGAAATGTGTGAAATAAGCCAGGGCTTAACTTCAGAGATATGAGCCCTGGTGTTGCAGTGGTTAAATGCTGGGCTATACCCAAAAGGTAGGAGGTTCAAACCTAACAGCCACTTCACATGAGACATATGTAGCAATCCACTCCCATAAAACCAATGCCTTGGAAACCCTATGGGGAAGTTGTATCTTGTACTATGCCTTACAGGGCTGTATGAGTCAGAATTGACTCTATGACAATGGGCTAACCTCAGAGATAGAGTATACTTGAACCTGACAATTCTCTAAACTTTGTATGCTTTTAAGAACATAATTTCAAATTGAGGATAATGACCAGACAGTTGCTGGCACTTTCCTAAATGCAAATATGGTGCAAACACACACACACACACACACACTCTCACAAACACACACACTCATTATTGTCTCCACTTGTTTCAGATATCTGTTCAGTAAAGGTAAACAGTGAAGTTTCCAAAGACTTACTGTGTTCTATGTACTAGTTAGAAAGAAAATAGAGAGACTTGAAGCTTTCCTTGAAACCCAGCAAAGCTAGCAACTCTAAAGAAACTGTTTTCTCAGCTCTTTAAAGATTGTCAAAATGGCATAGACTGTTGCTATTTAGGAATCCCTGGGTGCTGTAAACGATTGGTTTACATACTTAGCTGCTAAGGAACTCGGCTGCCAACCAGAATGTTGGGGGCTTAAATCTACCCAGAGATGCCCAGGAAGAGAAGCCTGGTGATCTTCTTTGAAAAATTAGTCATTGAAACCCTATGAAGCACAGTTCCATGACACACATGGGGTCACTGGTGACAATTGGTAACAGTGGTTGCTATTCAAAGTGTGGTCCATGGACCAGCAGCATCAGCACCTGCAGTTTGTGGGAAGTGTAAAAATGTCAAGCCCAGTCCACAAGAATCAAAATCTTTATCTTAACAAGTTGTATAGGTATTCTTTAATACTAATTAAGGCTTGATGATTCCTGGTATAGAATCAGGGACAGATTACCCAATAAGCAAGGTGAAAAACAAAAACAACAAAAAGGATACCACAGTTACCAAGCCAATTCCTACTCATGGCAATCCTATAGGACAGAGTAGAACTGCCCCATAGGGTTTCCAAGGCTGTACATCTTTACTGAAGCAGACTACTTCATCTTTCTCCCATGGAGTGGCTGGTGCGTTCAAGCCACTAACCTTTTGCTTTAACCACAGTGCCACGAGATCTCTATAAGAAAGGTAAGCATGGGCTTACTTGTGCCTAGTTTCTAATCTGTAATGAATTAATTTCATGTCAGTTTCACTATATGTGGTAAAAAATATGTGAAAGTGTTCACTGCAGATTAATATGAAAGTTGAAGATCAAATTTCGTCTTCTCAAAATGTGTGTTGTACATCCTAACCTCTATTCCTGTAGTTATAATCCCATTTGGGAATGAATTGTCTTTGTTATGTTAACGAGAACAAGATTAGTATAGAGTGTATCTTGAGTCAATCCCTTTGGAGACATAAAAGAGATTAAACACTAGCTAGTTACAGAGATGAGAGAAGATAGATGCCAAGCCACATAAACATTGCCTAAGAGCTGAAGCTCAGAAGAGACAAGGACCTTTCTCTGGAGTTGGCAGACGAGATAGCTTTTCCTTAGAGCTGTCACCCTGAATTTGTTATTCTCATCCTCTGAACTGTAAGAAAATAAATTTCATTTTGTGAAAGTCACCCACTTGTAGTGTTTCTGTTATAGCAGCTCTAGACAACTAAGACAGAACTTGGTACCAAGAAGTAGGATGTGGCTCTAACAAAAACTTGCAATGTAGAAGTGGTTTGAGAATTGGGTAATGGGGAGAGGCTGGAAGAGTTTTAAGGTGACTGATAGTAAAAACTTAGATTGCCTTGAAGAGACTTGGTAAAATTATGGATGGCAAAGGCAATTCTGGTGAGGGCTCAGAAGGCGGTAAGGAGAGCTATAGAAAAAGGTCTCTATCATTTTAGAGAAAACAGATGGTACCGACAATAAACTTAGCAGAAATGTGGACATAACTGTGCTTCTGGTAAGGCTTTACAAGAAAATGAGCATGTGATTGCACAGTGGAGTAAGGGTGATGTTTTTATGCAATGGCAAGAAAAAAAAAAAGCTTGTCTGAATTATATTCAAATATTTGATGAAAAGTAGAAGTTTCAAGGGATGAAATTGGATATGTAGGTGAGGAGATTTCTAAGCAAGATCTTAAAGGGGCTTCATGATTTCTTCTTGCCACTTATAATAAAATCTGAGGAGGAAAGAGATGGATTTAAAAATAAACTGTGCAAAATGTAAACAGAACTTAAAGATTTGAAAAGTTCTGTTGTACATACTAAGGACACATGTCCTAGAATGTTCACTAAGGACGTAGCTAGATATTTTTTTAAATAAATAAATAAATAAAGATTAAGTCAATGACTGAAGGATCTAAGAAACTACTACAGCAGAAAACCTATCAGCTAGACTGAAGAGGTCAGAGACAGGATGAAGGGAAACTGTCTACCTCTTGGAATTCTACAGTTAGGAAACAGGCCAAAGGAGCTCCATCTTTTGTCCTCCAAAAAAAGAAAATGACCATCCATTGAGCATCTTGGAGATCAGCAGCATGGAAGCAGGACCTTCTCACGTGCAGAGAAAACTCACTGCTGTCAAGTTGGATCCCAGTCATAGCGACCCCTCCTTGGGTTTCTGAGGTGGTGTCACTACGGAAGCAGATTGCCCAATCTTCCTTCTGAGGAGTGGCTGGTGGGTTTGAAGTGCCAGCCTTCTGATTAGTATTCAAGTGCCTTAGGCACTATGCCACCAGAGTCCCTACTTTCAAAGAGTGGAGCCACAATCTCCTGCATCTCAAAAGATGGGGCCAAAGCCACCTAAGTTTCAAAGAGTCAGATATTTACCAACTTGGTTCCAGAGTCGGGGCCTGCCTTTCAAAAGTGCTAGATAAAAGACAAAACCATGCTTCCTTGTTTAGTGAATGATATTTCCCTCTCAGGGACTGGAGATTTAAAAACAGGTTTTGATTCTGTTAGAAAGTTATATGGGTTGGGAGAGAGACTGATTCAAGCCATATCTAGAAGCAGAATTCTGATGTAGTGAAAAGATGTAAAAATTGTTTACCACCAATTAGTAAGAACAAGTAAGCCTGTTCTTACTTACTGATTGGGTAATCTGACACTCCATAGAATGTTTTTAATATAAATATAAAAATTATCAATGTAAGTGTATTTATTTATGAAATAATTAATCTTTCAAAATTGGAGTTGAAGCTTCAGTGAACAGGAGGGTTACATGAATGGCATAACTTCAAAAATCTTCTTTTTTACACATACTATTGTTCTGTTGTTTTTATTTTTGTTGTTGTTGTTGTTGTTTGCTGTCGAGTCAGCCCCGACTCATAGTGACCCCTCCTTGGGTTTCCGAGGCAGTATCACTACGGAAGTAGGATTGCCCAACCTTCCAAGGAAGGTTGGGCAATCCTACTTCCGTAGTGATACATTGTTGTAAGCCACTGCAATTTTAAAGTTGTTAGTACCAAAAAGTGAGTCCTTAGGTGGTACAAATTATTAATGTGCTTGGCTGGTAACCAGAAGGGACAAGGTTTGA
>NW_006921704.1:6791093-6808133 GCF_000298275.1 Orycteropus afer afer | reverse complement strand
AGCAGTCAAGTGCCTTAGGCACTATGCTACCAGAGCTCCTAGTTGCCATCAAATCGGCTCTGACTCATAGAGATTCTATATATAACAGCATGAAACACTGCCTGGTCCTGTACTGGCCTCATAATCTTAGCTATACCTGAGTCCACACTATTACGAGAGAAGTCATTGCTATTTATTTAAAAATTTTAGTGAATAATTAATATTATATCTATGAATCATAAGGAAAATGCTGGAAAGAAAATTCTATAACATTACCTCTATTTTGTGCTGTTCTTTGTGTTAATCTGTCCTCTCTAGAGAAACAAAACTACTGAAGCTTGTATATATCTCTATATATCTTTCTGTCTAGCTATCTATCTATAAAAATTGTTTATCTCAAGGAAATGGTTCACATAGTTGTGGAGGCTGG
Organism: Orycteropus afer afer; assembly: GCF_000298275.1. Taxonomy (NCBI): domain Eukaryota; kingdom Metazoa; phylum Chordata; class Mammalia; order Tubulidentata; family Orycteropodidae; genus Orycteropus; species Orycteropus afer. The sequence goes on along the minus strand of NW_006921704.1, from coordinate 6,807,724 downwards.
CAGGTCTCAAGTGCGCGGATCAAACATAAACTTCTGGAAGCTGCTCCTGACTCACGTAGTGGCAGAGGCTGATGAACCAAGGCCAGCAGGTAATACAGCAGGCTGCTGGCTTCAGAGACTAAAGAATCCAAGATCAGCAAATAAGATTGCAGGCTGTTAGCTCACAGGCTGTAAAGGCAATGGTTTCAAAATTGGCAGGCAACATGGTAAACACTGGTTCAAATCCAGATGATGAACCAGATACAGGATATAAATCAAGCCCCAAACGAGAGATCTTTGCCAAGAAGTCCACATAAAGGAAACAGGCCACAGCTCTGAGGAAATCTCCTTTCAACCATATCTAGATTGTCTGCTCATAGTATATCTCATCATGTAGATGACTACATTATATTAGATCTCACCATGGAGGATGACTACATCATAACTGCTAAATGGTTGAGAATCATGGCCCAGACTAGTTGAGACACAACCTTATATTTCACGTTGTTCTTAGATGCTGAGTTGGCTCTGACTCACATAAACCCTATGGGCAACAGAAGGAAAAACTGCCTGGTACTGTGCCATCCTCACAAGCATTCCTATGTTTGAGTGCATTGTTGCAGTCACTGTACAATTCATCTCTTTGAGGGTCTTCCTCTTTTATACTGACCCTCTAATTTACCAAGTATGATGTCCTTCTCCAGGGACTGGTCCCTCCTGATAACGTGTCCAAAGTAAGTAAGATGAAGTCTCACCATGTTCACTTCTATTGATGTAATGTACTTCTTCAAACCGAATTTGTTCATTATTCTGGCATTCTATGCTATATTCAGGAGCTCTGGTGGCATAGTGCTTAAGGTATTTGACTGCTAACCAGAAGGCTGATGGTTCAAACCTACCAGCCACTCCTCAGAAAGAAGTTGAGCAATCTACTTGCATAGTGATACTGCCTCAGAAACCCAAGGAGGGGTCGCTATGAGTCAAATCTGACTTGACGACAGTGAAATGCTATATTCAATATCTTCACTGCACCATAATTAAAGTACATCAATTCTTCTACAGTCATCCTTATTCATTGTCTAGCTTTCACATGCATAACAAACAATTGAAAACACTGGCTCTTGGGTCAGGGACACCTTAGTCCTCAAAGTGACATCTTTGCTTTTTAACACTTGACACAGTTTTTTTTGCAGATATCTGTACAATATAATATATCATTTGATTTCTTGTCTGCTGTTTCCATGGACATTGATTGTGGATCCATGTGAAATGAAATCCCTGACAACTCCAGTATTTTCTTTGTTTATTACAATGTTACTGGTCCAGTTAAGAGAAATTTTGTTTTCTTTATATTGAGGTGTAATACATGCTGAAGGCTCTGCTTTTTGATCTTTATCACTAAGTAATTCAAGTCCTCTTTGCTTTCAGCAGGCAAGCTTGTGTCATCTGCACGTTGCAGGTTGGTAGAGAGTCTTTCTTCAATCATGATGCCATGTTCTTCATATAGTCCAGTTTTTCAGATTATTTGCTCAGTATACAGATTGAATAAATACAGTGAACAGATACTATCCTGATGCACACCTTTCCTAATTGTAAACCATGCAATGCCCTAGTGGTACAGTGGTTAAAGTGCTCAGCTGCTAACTGAAAGGTCAGCAGTCTAAACCCACTAGCTGTTCCAAGGCACAAAGATGTGGCAGTCTGCTTCCATAGAGATTAACAGCCTCAGAAACACCATGGGGCAGTTTTCTTCTCTCCTGTACTGTAAATAGAGGTGGGATCAACTTGATGACAGTGGGCTTTTGGAATATACCCTTGCTCAGTTAAAATGCTTCTTTTTCTATGTATAGGCTCCATATGAGCACAATGAAGGGTTCTGGAATTTTCATTCTTCAAAATGTTACTCATAATTTGTTGAATGCTTTTGCTTAGTTGATAAAATACAGATACCCATCTGCCTGATATTCTCCACTTTCAGCCAAGATCCATCTAATATTAGCAACCATATCCCTTGTTCCATGTCTGCTTCTGAATCTGGTTTGAATTTCTAGCACTTCTTTGTCTATGTACTGCTGCAACCATTTTTTTAATTATCTTCAGCAAAACTTTACTTGCATGTAACATTAATGATATTGTTTGATAATTTCTGCATTCTGTTGGATCACTTTTCTTTGGATGGGCACAAATATGGATCTCCTCTAGTCTATTGGTCAGGTAATTGCCTTCCAAGTTTCTTACCATGAACGAGTGAGTGCTTCTAATGTTGTGTTGGTTTATTGAAATATCTCAGTCAATTTCTGGAGGCTTGCTTTTTGCCAGTGCCTTGAGTGCTGATTGGGTTTCTTCATTCATCACCCTCAGTTATTGGTAATACACTACCTCCTGAAATTTCAGCATCTTGTTCATAGAATCCTTCAATATTCCAACTTGAGGCCTGAATTTTTTTCTTTGTTTTTTCAGCTTGATAAATGCTGAGCATGCCTTTCACTTTCGGTTTTCTAACTACAGGTCTTTGCACATTTCATTATAGTATTTTACTCTGTCTTCTTGAGCCACCCTTTGGAATCTGTTCAGCTCTTTTACATCATCATTTCTTCCATTTGCTTTAGCTACTCCTCATTCAAGATCACGTTCCATCATCTTTCTGACAACCATTTTGTTTTTTTCTTTCTTTTTAATTGTATTTTACTTTCTACATGTATGATATCCTTGATGTCATTCCACAGCTTGTCTGGTCTTTGGTTAGTGTTCAATGTGTTAAATCCTTTCTTGAGATGACCTCTAAATTTAGTTGTGATATTCTCAAAGTTGTAGTTGTTATTACATATCTTAGATTATGCTATTTTCACAAATTTTTAAATATTTGCTCTGCTTTCTTATGAACTGCCTTTTTTTTTTTTTTTTCTTTTACACATTTTAAGTTTAATTTCTGGTGACTACCATTACCACTTCCTCATAAATTTCTTCTTTGTCTTACAAATGACTTCTAACAGTTTTCTGATTCTATTTTGCTTGAAATGACTCAATAATTTTATGCCAATTTCAGAGATAAAAAAGCAGATTAATAGTGAAGCAATTTCTACAAAGATCCATATTACCATAAACATCTTAGACTCTTCACATAATTGAAAGTACATATATATCTTTCAAATAGTAAGAATATTTTTAAATGAATCCACAAATGATAATGATGAACTTTGAATTTGAATTTCTGTTTTACTGAAATAGTCTCAAAATATGCATTAAAGAAAGTTTTCATAAGCAGAAAAGTCAGTTAGTACAAATTCCACTATTCAAAGTTGGAAGATAACATTAATGTAAAAAAGTTATAACATAGATGAAGAATGGTAATGCATTTCTATTATATATTATAAAATACTAACACTAAAGTTCACATAGTCCGAGACGACAGTCAACAAAAATGTTTTAGTGCTGGTATTCAATCAGATACTCCACTAGACTATAAGACAAGCAATTTTATGTCTCAAATTTATTGAGAACTAGTTGCTCTGACTAAATCTTGGAATGATTTAGATTTAATATTCATTTTTTAATTGTGAGGATACTTGTATTTTAAAATTAAAATATAATCTGAAAGATAATGCTAATAGGAGAAACTAAGCATGTGTATTAAAACATAGTTGTACATTTTTCTGTTTACAAGTCAAGAGTCATCTGTTAAATTATTGAAAGAAAGCTGTTCTGATTTCTGATAATAAATTTGCATACCATACTGCATGATTGGGAAATGTAGAGAGAGTTTTAAAAAGCACTTCTGTTTACCAATTAGTTTAGCATTTGTGGTTGAAAGGGGATATGGGACATTGACTGGCATTTTTATATGGTCATAAATATGAATATAAAATAGTAACGTGCTCTCAAGGTCAAAGGAAAATGAGCCTATAACTTATAAGAGTAAAAGTTAGGGAAGTTACAAAATATAAAATCAACTCATAAAAAAGTCTTTTTGCAGTCATAAAATAAGAGCATTACTCATCGGTAGCAGAAGCTGTTTTGGGATGATCTCAAAGTGTGTTTGATAACACACTTTGAGGGTTCCACTCCCTCTTACTTTTAAATTAAAAATATAATCTTACATAATGTAGGTGTCTACATCAAGAAAAGGATTTATCTGATAAAAATAGTTAGATTATGTATCCTTATTGAGTCTTAGCTTTGGTTAAATATTTAAAGTAGCATTTTGTTGTTGCATTTTTTCTATAAATCAAATAATCTCTCAAGTTTTCAGGAATGTTATTGAGTGTTATGCACATATTTTATTATTACTAGTAGAATATTTATTTATTCTAGTAAAATCTATTTGAAGTAGTTTCTCATTTGCTGATTAAGATAAAGAACCTTGAAAAACTATAAAAGTATGTGTTATTCCTGATGAGTTCTTTAATGAATTACACTTTGTGATACTGACCTTACTAGGTTCAGAATACTAAAAAAGGTTCTTATAGGGATTATGCTCTTCACTTTCCAAAGAAAACAATAATGTATCTTCATTAGTTAAAATTATTTTATTTCCATTATTTTATGCTTTATATATAATTTACAGAGATATATTTGTTAAAACTTCCATGCAGATAGACAATTATTACATAGTTATTTTTAACAAAAAATAAAAATTAAAAAAAAGTTTTTACCTATATTGAAAGAATGTAGCCATCACAATGGAGCATATCTAGGCTAATTTTGTACAATACAATAAGTATCTTGGAAAATGTAAGAATATAATAGAATGGATAGGCATAAACAAAGATTCACTGTCTAGCCTTTATTGGCCTGTATGTTAGATATTATACAAAATATCCAAAAATCCCAGAGTGGAAAGGTTTTGTTATTATCCATATTTTCCTTTGTCATCTTTACAAATAATTTGTATATTTCTATGAATAAAATGAACAATTTAAAACATACTATAACTCTCTGGTAGCATAGTGCCTAAGGCACTTGACTGCTAACCAGAAGACTGGCGGTTCAAACCCACCAGCCACTCCTCAGAAGGAAGATGGGGCAATCTACTTCCGTAGTGATACCGCCTCAGAAACCCAAGGAAGGGTCGCAATGAGTTGAGTCCGACTCGACGGCACATAACAACAACAACATAACTCTATTGCAGAATGTCTTTTGAAATATTCATATGGAAAAATAATTCTCTGAATTAGGCAGTCTGGGGGGTATAAATATTTATATTTGTATTAAGAGGAGCTAAGGTTTTTTTTGTGTGTTTTTGGTAGCAATAGTTTCATTTGAAGAAATGCTAAATCCCATCAATTTATTACATCCCTAAGTAGCATTTTTATCTTTTGCACTTTTTTTTTCTCTCTTCTTAAATATTAAGTTGAAGTATATAAAATTGCCATGTTTTTGGTCAGAAAAGGAAGGGTTGTTATGGGTTGGATTTGACTCGATGGCAGTGAGGTTTTTTTTATTTTTTTTAATCTTTTAATTAACACCTGACTCTTGGACATTTCATATATTTCAATCTTTATAACCAAGCTTCTAAATATCTATCTATCCCTGGTTTGAAAATTTGTTCAGGGTTCATGTTGATGCACTAACCAGTACTTCAAACCAGTACTTCAAAGACAGAGAAAGGCAACTCCCATCATCAGGTGGTGGATAAGACTATCAGGCCTTCCAGTTGCTTCTTCTGGAGGCAGACTCTACATGCTTGAATAAATATGGGTTTGGCATAGAAAGAGCTACTTCCTTTAAAAGCAAAACTCACCAGTTACAGCTCACCAGTGCCAGAACTGCATATCTTCCCCAAGAAAAATAAATTGTGCAATTCATTTTATGGCAGATTAAATGCCATTTATTTTCTTTGCAGAAAGCTGTTTCAAGTCAGATGTCACTTGCATGAAACCATTTCATAGATGTTGGGTTTCAGATCTTGGGCAGGTATAACTTTTTTGATGAAAGAAAAGGTTATGATTTATGATTATTCCTCTTTTCATAAAATCCCAGCTGTTTAGTGTTAATAATATAGTGTTCAGTCTTTCAAGTAGCTCTTTTTGAGATATAAATATCTACGTGTTCTTATTTTTTTAAAAAATTAGTGCATCAACATAATGCAGATAATTTATAAACATCCCATCTCTTGTACTGAATCAAAACACTTAATTGCAAAAATACCAATTTCTCAATAGTCAAAAACCAACAAATTTGAATACCAAATTCATACATGTTTGTGAAACCAGTGTTAACAAAATTCTCCAAATAAGAATTAAAAAGTTTATAGCACATAACAACAACAACAACAAACAATATTAACTGAGGAACAATTCCATATATAGAATGATAGAATTGTTGAGATGAAGGAATTTGTTGATGACATGGTACAACTGCAGTTTTTGTAATGAGCAAATGAAGACTCTGGAAGTGAAGTCCTAGGTCACAAAATAGGTCAATTTTACATGCTTAGGTAAATGTTACATTAAACTGAAATTTACAGTTTATATGCTTAGATCTGCAAGGCTCTTCTCCTCCACAGTTTACTCAGATATCTAATTCTTAGAAACTGGAACCATCCTGATAACTATCTTTAATTTAGTAAAACTGTACTGGAATTATTTAGACACTAGATAATTGGATCAAATTTATTACCCATTTCTGCCTCAGGATCCGTATCATAATAGAAACCATCATTTCACTGTGTGTACACACAAGTATTGGAATAGAGGATTCATGAGAATAATAATAATTTGAATATCCAAATCCCAGTACCAATAATAGCCTTCCAAGACTGCAGGGGGCCAATCAGAGCCTTCTTCCTAGAGAAATCAGTGTTTATAACATTCTGAAAGGCTCTCAAAAGAAAATGGGTCATAGAACAAAGTTAAATAAGCTCCATATAGCTTTACCGGCTGATGCAAAGGATAATTTATTGAGATAAGTGAATTAATTTTATGCTAGCTCTTTGCCTGGGCATTTATTCTGTCTTTATTCTGGATATAGTATTTCAAGATAGTCAGCCTAACAAGAAACCAAGACATTTTGTGAGACTATCCAGGGTCATTCTGGTATAAAATGTCCCCAGAAGTCGGGATTGTTCTAGGGAAGAATAAGAGGGGACTGGAGGTGAAATTGGAAGAGCAACTAAGTAAACACCTAGCATTGGATTAGATAATCATTAGACACGTCCTTCATTTTTCCATTTTTTTCTGCTGTGTCTCTTAAAAGTTGGATGAAGAACTCTATGGGATATAGACAAGCTGCTTGACACACCAGTGGCTATATCACAGCTAAGAAAGTACTAACTCCAATTGCTAAAGCTAAGAACTAAAAAGCTAGTTGGACTATGACAAAATGAATCTTAATTTTATATCTTAAAATTCATCTCTGTAGCTTCAACTTTTGATTTATACATATTGAATTTCTTCAGAATTATTAATACTATCTTCAACTTAATGGAGACACATTTTGAGTGTGAAACAAAATGTAAGCATTTTTTTTTCCCCCCTAGAATGGATACATTTTTTGTCTCTGGTTATACAAGTTGAAACACTGTTTCTTAAAAATAAGTGAAAATATTTATGGGAAAGTGTTGTATTATATTTATTTATTTTACAATACTATATGTTTTAAAATTATAGACTCAATAGACAGGAGTATAGCTAGGTAACAGCTTAGATATTAGAGACAGAGCGTCTTGGATTCAAGTTCCAGTTCTGCCACTTACAGACCTTGGATCTGTGGAGAGAATGGAGGATGATATCACATTACATAAAAAGAAAGAAAGATTTCACTATTTTTTTTTTAATCTTAGTAAAAATTATCTTGAAACTGGAAATAGTAGAAAAAATAAGTTACCCAAAATAGAGAGGAGGTAGCAGAGTAATACCTGATAGCTACAAATAAGTTCACAATGAAGGTCAAATCATGGCAAAAATGGCAAACATGCTAAAAAAAAAAAAAAAAAAAAAAATGCAGTCTATCTTTTAAATGTAATTTAAAAACAAAACAAAATACAGTTGCTATCTAATGACTTCTGACTCAACAACCCCATATGTTTCGGTGTAGAACTGTTCTCCATAGGTTTTTCATGGAGGAGGTAGATCACCAGGTCTTTCTTGGCAGTTTCCTCTGGGTCGATTCAAATAACCAGTCACTTACAGTGAGTAGCCCAGCCCCAAACCATTTGCATTACCCAGGGATTTCTTTAACCATGAACAGTCTTCATGAAATGATGATGTAGGAAATAACTGTCCAAAACTTGAGTTAAATAAATAATGTCTATAGGAGCTCTGGTGGCATAGTTCCTAAGGCATTTGACTGCTAACCAGAAGGTTGAAGTTTCAAACCTACCAGCCACTCCTTGGAAGGAGTGGGCAATCTACTTCCACAGAGATACCACCTCAGAAACTCAAGGAGGGGTCTCTATGAGTCAGAACCGACTCAATGGCAGTGACTTTGGGTTTTTTTTGGGGGGAGGTTATATATTGAAAGGGAGGTCTGGCAGTGCAGTGGTTAAGAGATTAGGCTGCTAACTTTTGCAGCAGTTCCAACCCACCATCAGCTCCATGGGAGAATGATGAGGCAATCTGCTTCCATAAAGATTTACAGTCTTGGAAACCCTAAAGAACAATTCTACTCTGTCTTGTATTTTTGCTATGAAACATACTCAATGGCAGTATGTTTGTTTTGTTTGTTTGTTTGTTTGTTTGTTTTGCGTATATATTCAAAAAGGCAAATTTTGTATTCCAATGGGAAGTACACTTGTTTTTAATCTTTGGAAAAATTCTAAAATAATTGCACCAGTCTTTGTCAAATAATATGAAAAACATTAAGTAGTATGAGTCGTCACAAGCTTCTTTAATTTTAATCAAACATCATCCCAGCTAGAGAGATGACTGTCAGTTTCCCTCAGAATTGGTGGCTTGCCCCCCAGCAGGAGTGACAGTAACTTAACATTCCATGGGCTCAAACGTATCAAATGTCCCACGAATCCCAGGTTCAGGGCATATGACTTTCCCAAGTTAAGCTTGAATATCTACTACCACTGGCACAGAAGTCAGGCTGAGTCAAAACATGTCCTATCCTGTGGTGTGATAAGATACTGTGAGTTCCTAAACCTCTTAAATTTTGCTAATCTTAGTCATCTGTATTTTCCCTTACTCTCAAGAAAGTAAAAGGCCTATTTAGCACATGTTCTCTGACATTGTAAAATTTATCAAACTCCCTTAAATATCAGGATGAAGTCTTGAAGACATTCAAATGCCATGAAAATCCTGATGACCAAAGATCATAGACAGGTACCATGGTCATCGTATAAAATGCATGGGTCCCTTACTGTAAAGGGGTTTATGAATTAAAAGGATAAGTTCTGCTAATCATCAAAGCCAGGAGCTCTGGTAGCATAGTGCCTAAGGCACTTGACTGATAATCAGAAGGCTGGTGGTTCAAATCCACCAGCCACTCCTCAGAAGGAAGATGGGGCAATCTACGTCTGTAGTGATACTCCCTTGGAAACCCAAGGAGGGATCGCTATAAGTCTGATCCTACTCGATGGCACATAACAACAACAACAATCACCAAGAGTTCACGATGTATATCCCCAAGACTCAGGTCTTCATCTATCTGCAGGTTCTAAGTAGAAGGTAATAAGCATAAACAGAGATACTGTAAAGTATGTACTTGTAAATGATTTGTATATTATTATATTCTCTTCTTATGGAAATGGTTTTTCATGGCTTGCCTGTGGTATGAGTAAATATGATCCACCTAATAATGATTACCTTGATTTTAGTTACAGCAACATGATGGATTTCCAAATTACCTTTCAATTCTGTATAATAAATAAACACATTTTAAAGAAATCTCTACTAACTCTTTAAATTTCTATGGTACAGATGAGTTGCTCCTCCTAAACAAACAGAATTACTGCAGAGGTAGAAGGCCATAGTTATTTGTGAGAACAGAACTGATGGTTGAGTTCTAAAAATGAATTGGCAAGCACAGAGAGGTAAACAAACACTTTAGGACATGATAGAGAGAAACTGAAACAAGAAAGACTGTCGCAGCACACTGAATAACCTACTTCAGAACTATTTGTGATTGTGCTGCTCTTCTTAGAAATTGTAAGATATTACGAGGTAGAATTTGAAAGACAATATAAATCGATCCTTGCAATTGAGCCATAATACTGTTATATCAGTTTATCAGTTTGAAGGCAGAAACTCTAATGTGTAAAATAATGCAGCTCAAATCCAGGCGTCAAAAACTGAAATTGCTTGCAGTTAGAGGTAACCACTTTTAAGATCTATATAGGAACTTGCATTCAGTTCTCTCATCTTGTTCACTAATTAGCTTCCTTCATCTCTCCCCATTGTTTCAGATGGATAAAGGAAACAGTACATATTCCCTTAATGTATTAATGTCTGATGATTAGGATAGTATGTGAAAGAATACAGGAGATAAATGCACGATGCCAAACATTTGTTCTAAGTTTTAGAAATGTTGACCACTTAATCTCTATATAAAATAAGTTTCTATCTACTTAAAAATTCAATAAGAGAATATATTTTACTATTTTCAGGGAAAACTTTCTTAGTTCATCTAATGAAGTAGTATTGTACAGTGATGTAAAAGCCCTTATCACAGTATGTCCGTGGTCTTTCTGATGACTTAGTATGATGAAACTCTTCACCAGTGACAATAATTACAAGACATCACTGTTAGTACACACAGTCAATAATCTTTCCAAATTTTAAATCTGCTTTGCATTTTAGGAATAGGGAAAGATCTACAAGATAGCTGGAGTACAATACGCACAGTGAAAATGTTGCCACATCATCTCACATTAATGTTGGTTTTCATCCCTGCTAAGGATTCAGAAAATGCTGATGGATAATGGTTCTATATAAAGCCTAAAAATTAAGCACAGGATAAGCTTTGGCCAAGAGAGTGAGGCATAATATCAGGATGTTCTGTTCATTTTCAGTGTCGGCCAATGTAATTAATTATCTTATTTTCTCATTAGTAGGACAGGAGGGGCAGAAAGTGATCTGTTAGCTTATTCCATTTAAGAGTGTTTGTTAGAAAGTTAAGGTGTGGCGTTAATTATTTTAAATGTATTATCTGATTTTTCAAAGAATGTTGTTAATAAAATTAGAATCAGGAGTTTGCCAATAATAATCAACACCCAACTCCTATGTTGAAATACAATAGACATTCTATTTATGCTGATTGAAAAAATCTTTAGTCTATGAAATTTGAATTTCAAGGACATGAGTCCATCAATATTTGAAAATTGATATCTCTTCCTTAGGCACAGGAAGTCATAGTGGAAGGATGGGAAGAAGAATATTTATTCAATATATTTGATCCAAGATTATAAGCAAAAGATTGAAAACTTAAGTCAAAACTGTGCAGAGGAATATGTTTCCTACCCAATTTGTCCTAATCAAAATGGAACTAAAAAGAGAATGATTAATCATTATATACAATAAGAATGCTAACTAACTGACAGAGTAGTAAAAAATAAACTATATGAGGGTGGGCATAGTTGTCTGTTTTCTTTTTTACCACTGCATATTCCCTGTACCTAGAATATACATGTTGTTATGTGCCGTCGAGTCAGCCCTGACTCATAGTGACCCCTCCTTGGGTTTCCGAGGCAGTATCACTACGGAAGTAGGATTGCCCAACCTTCCTTCCAAATATACATACCACCCCCCCAAAAAAAAAAAATTCACTGCTGTGGAGTCTCATCCTCCTCATAACCCCCTCCTTGGGTTTCTGAGACAGTATCATCATGGAAGTAGATTGCCCAATCTTCCTCTGTTAAATAAATTAGTCAACCTAAATAAAAAATGTTTCCCTTTATTTCTGAAACTGGAGACCATAAGGCCTCCTACTCTTCACAGTTGCAAAGGGGTTGAGCTTTAATCTTTGCCTTGTTCTTCTTCCTATTTCTTCTTATGCATAATACTGTAAGTTTATTTCCAAAGCTAATGTTAGAAATCCAGGTGTTTTGGTTACCTACTGCTGCTCTGACAAGAATATACCACAAATGGGATAGCCTTAACAAACAGGAGGCTATTTTTATTTATTTTTTTTTATTAGGATTTGGGTGAAGATTTACAGAGTAAATTCACTTTTCATACAGCAGTTCACATATACTTTGTCTCATGTCATTGACCAAAATTTACAATGCAGCAGCTCCCCTCCCACTTCCTCCCCATAGTTACCTCCTCCCAGTGTCCATCCCTTCATACTCTTCTGCACCCTGAGCTATCTCCCTGTGCATAAGCAGCCCTTCCTTCTCCCATGATAACAAACAGGAGGCTTTAAGTCTAAGTTCAAAGTGCCAGGCTCTAGGGGCTGAGTGAAAGCCCCTAAGCCTTGGGCTTCAGCTCTGTCTATAGTGCCGGGCCTGCTGAAGCTAGAGGCTTTTCTTCACTCAGCTGCTGGCTGCTGAGGCTGCCAAGCCCAAGGTTGACAAGTAAAACGGCACAGTCCCAATGTTACCAAACCACACGGCAGTTCACTAATTCAAGACCATCGTAAGTCCCCAGGTCGGCAGAGTATGGCAGGCTGCTGAACAACAAACAGCTACATGCAGGATCCAAGCGTGCCATAAGCTAGAGACCATTCCCAAAGCTGCTACTTATGTACAGAAAGCAGACCACATCCCAAAGGCAGCTACTCAGCTGCCCACAGTAGATTCCACCATGGAGTTGATTACCAGTCTCATCATGGGGAATACTACATCCAGCTGCCCAGCCACTCAACCAGGCCAAGCCAAGTTGACACAGAAACGTAACCACAACACCAGGAAAATATCATAATGTATGTAGTAGCTACTTCCAAATTTTTACTTTTAAGTAAGGACAAAAGTTCATCAAGTCCAATTAATTTGGTAACCCTGACAAAAAATCTGAGATATTTTAAGAGCTTAAAAAGCTAGGATGACCCACCTTTAGACACCAGGTATAATTGAAGACAATTTCAGCTTCCATTAAGAGCTTTGTTATGTACAAGCCCTGTCAAAGTACTAAGATTAGCTTTATATCACTGTTGAAAAGCAGCAATTCATCTGCATTCATTTCAGTTTGAAAACTGCTGTTGGAAGATATAACATTGGTAACTTGACAGCATGGTTTTGGTGATTTTTATAGTTTTTGGAGGACTTTTTACTGTTATTTTCCCTCTCCTCAGAAGGAAGTTTGGGCAATCTACTTCCATAGTGATACCGCCTTGGAAACCCAAGGGAGAGGTCGCTATGAGTTGGATCCGACTCCATGGCAGTGCTTATTACTAAAGGTCATATTTCCAACAAAATATATGTATTTCTGTTTTCTGATAAATGTTTCTGTACAGACATGATTGTCATACTAAAAACAGTACCCCAGTTAAATTTCAGTTTTAAGAAAGAAATTCGAATTTAACTGATGTTTTCTATTTTTATTTGCTAAACCTGGAAAATCTATGTAGAGATTCAAGTTTCAAGAGCAGTTACGGCCATTTAAACTAACAAATCTTAGGAATGTGACTAACATTATATTTGTAACTGTCATACCTGCATACTTTGACATTCTACATAGTATCCCTTTGGTAAGACTTACAAATGTTAAACATCTGATAAATACTTCTGTACACACAGAGTTGTCGTATTAAAAAAGAATAAAGCAGTAAAATTTGAATTTCAGGTGAGAAATTCAGTTCTAATTGTTGTCCTCTATTTTTATTTGCTAAATCTGGGAAATCTATGTATACCTAAAATCAAACTCACTGCCCTGGGGTAGCTTCAACTCATAGTGACCCCTCCTTGGGTTTCCGAGGCAGTATCACTATGGAAGTAGATTGCCCAAACTTCCTTCTTAGGAGTCGCTGGTGGGTTTGAACCACCAGCCTTCTGGTTAGCAGTCAAATGCCTTAGGCGCTATGCCATGCAAACTGTAGAAGCAGTATGACCATTTAAACTAATGCATTTTAGAAATGTGAATAACTATATCTGTAGCTATCATATTTACCTATTTTGACATATATTACTCTTTTTATAATGTTTATATAATACCATAATACTCTTTTCTGCTTTACTTACATTTTTTTAAAAACATTTTGCCAACTTCAATCATTACCTAATCGATTACCACTTGTACATGGATTGAAAAGACACGTGAAAGTTTTTCTCATGTACACACTCAGTACATGAAGGTGGTGTCTATGAGGTTTCTAAAAAGGAATTAGAGTTAGTTCTGAGATTTAAATTTTAAAATGAATACTTGAAACATCCTGGCATGATATCCTTAAAGAAGGAGAAGGTCACCAAGCCACTAAGACTTGAGTGAAAACTGAATGACATACCTTTTCTTTGTATACCTTTAATTATGTGAGCGAAAAATAAATGCTAGGTGTGTGTATGCTGGGTTTCTATTTATATAATCTTATAGTGATTTAAAGAACTCTGTTGGCATAGTGGTGGCATAGTGCCTAAGGTATTTGACTGCTAACTATGTAGAGCTAATTCAAGCTAGTAGTTCAAATCCATTACCCACTCCTCAGAAGGAAGACAGGGCACTCTACTTCTGTAGTGGTACTACCTCAGAAACCCAAGGAGGGGTTGCTATGAGTCGGATCTGAGTCCATGCCAGTGAGTTTGGTTTTGTTTTTTGGTGGCATAGTGTCTAAGGCAGTTGACTGCTAACCAGAAAGTTGGTGGTTCAAACCCACTAGCCACTCCACATAACGAAGACTGGGCAATCTACTTCTGTAAAGATTTACTGCCTTGGAAACCCAATGCTGGTAGCTATGAGTTGGAATGGACTTGATGGCAGTGGGATTTTTCATTTTTTTGTTTTGGATTTTTTGGTGGAGCTATGGATAAAGCATTGGGCTGCTAACAAAAAGTCCACGCTCAAACTCAACAGCCAGCTTTTCAGGAGAAAGATGAGGCAGTCTGTTTCCATAAAGATTTATAGCCTTGGAAACCCTGTCGGGCAGTTCTACTCTGTCCTATAGGGTCACTGAGAATGAGGATTGACTCAATGGCTGTAGGGTCTAGTGACTTGATGTCTCTGGTACTTGTTATTTCTTATATAACAAATAAGCTGGTTAATTTCTTCCCATACTACTCTTGCTATAAGGTTGAAAATGACTGCTTAAGAGGATGTGACGATTTTCCTTTCTATGTGCTCATCCTCACTAGTGTTTCATTTGAAACTTTTACTGAGATTTGCTGATTGAATCATGTTTCAGAAGTTGCACATCTGTCATATTGGAGCATGGTACATTTGCAAAGATAAGAATACTTCCATAAAGCCGCTTGTTAGGTGCCATTGAGTCTATTGCAACTCATAGTGATCCCATGGGACAGAATAGAACTGCCTCACAGGGTTTTCAAGGCTGTAATCATTACAGAAGCAGATTGTCAGATCTTTCTCCTGAAGAGTTACTGGGTGAGTTCAAACTGTAGACCTTTCAGTTAGCAACCGAGTGCTTGGCCATTGAGCCACCAAGGCTCCTTCAAAAAGCTGCTAGAAAGACAGATTTTTCTGAAGTGATACTGATAACCCCATGTGACCAAGGATGTAAGCTTATTCATATTTAGAATTTTACATATACTCTATATAGGAAAAACTTTTAAACTATGTAAAAAAAAATATATATATATACACATATATATACTGCTCCTTTGTGTCATTAAATAAGACATAATTAATCTCATTCAGATAAACCCTTTAAAATATTCCAATATTCTGATTTAGATGTCAGAAATAAGTGTAAGGGTTGTACTAAGTCTTTTACTTTAATGGGAATGTTAATAATGCACATACATTTTCCATTTTGTACTTCAAACGAATAGACAACAGTCTTCTTAAATATATAGTTTAGGTTGTACTATATAAATCTTAATGTAAACATGGATACTTCCAAAAAATTTAAATGGACCCTTAACATTTAAATATATGCATATAATTAATATGTCTTAGAAGGTTAATGTAAATTTATAACACTTCAAACTTTTAAACCCTGGTTATCAACCCAGTAATGGTCTACAAAATGATAGGGGTTCCAGTTTATTTTATTTATGCAGTATTAATTAAAGACATAAAATGATAAGTAAAATATGTCTGAAAAATCCTTTGATACTTAATTACAAAACTTAAAAAAAAATACCAGCAAAGTAGTGTCTATAAGGGCACTGGGTGTAATAATATCTGGAAATCTTACATTTAATTTGAAATACACCAATAAGTATTAAATTTCTTATAATATCTTTAGGCATTATGTCCCTCCCATATAAAGAAGTCTAGAGGTGTTTTCAGTGAGCTCTAATGGTGTAGTGGCTAAGTGCTCAGCAGCTAACCAATAGGTCTGACAAGTCTGTGGTTTGAACCCATCAGCAGCTCTGCAGTAAGATAACTTAGTGATCTGCTCCTGTAAAGATTGTAACCTAGGAAACCCAATGCGGCAGTTCTACTCTCTCCTATAGGGCAGTTATGGGTTGGAGTCAACTTGACAGCACACAACAGAGGTGTTTTTGGAGGCTCCTCAGAAGGAAGGTTGGGCAATCCTACTTCCGTAGTGATACTGCCTCAGAAACCCAAGGAGGGGTCGCTATGAGTCGGGGCCGACTCGAAGGCAAACAACAACAACAACAACAACAGTTGACCTAGATGCCCCCTGAGAGTCCT
>NW_006921704.1:6781590-6790993 GCF_000298275.1 Orycteropus afer afer | reverse complement strand
TTATTATTATTATTACTGTTGTTTAAAGGTATTTGTGACAAATGTCAGACTTCTTATTGAAGAGCAGAGTCTCGCCAAGTTCTGTGACTCTGGAATCATTCTTTCAATCACCTATAACTAAAAGAGCCACTTCAATTATATATTTTAAAATAAATAAATAAATAAACTGTGATGGAGTCGGATCCGACTCATAGCGACCCCTCCCTGTGTTTCTGAGGCAGTATCTCTATGGAAGTAGATCACCTTGTCTTCCTTCCAAGTGGCTGGTGGGTGTGAACCACCAGCCTTGTGGTTAGTTGTCAAATGTCTTAGGCACTACGCCACAAGAGCTCCTTATACATTATATGTTCTTATATAAATTTAAAGTATTTAAGCTATAGTTCTTTTTTAAAAATTTTATTTATTGTTGTTGTTGTTGATAATGTACACAGAAAAACACACCAATTCAACAGTTTCTGTATGTACAATTCAATGATATTGGTTGCATTTTTTGAGTTGTGCAACTATTCTAACCTTCCTTTTCTGAGCTGTTCCTCCCATTAACATCAACTCACTGCCCCTTAAGATTCCTTTCTAGTCTATTAAGTTATTATTGTCAATTCGATTCCATATATATATGTATATATGTATATATATATATATATATATATATAATTTTTTATAAGTGCATAATGCTGAAGGCAGATACTTTTTCCTAGTTAAGTTAAACTTTTTTGGTCTTTTTTTTTTGACAATATACTGGTTTATGAATGGGTAAAACATTGATGATTTTTTTCTTCTGTGCAGTCTGCTTTTATCTATATATTTTTAATTGTGATTTGGGTGAAAGTTTACAGAGCAAATTTGCTTTCCATACAGCAGCTCACATACACTTTGTCTCATGACATTGACTACAATTTACCACAATGCAATAGCTCCCCTCCCACTTGTTCCCCAGAGTTACTTCTTCCCTATGTCCTTCCCTCAGTGCACTCCTGCTCCCTGAGCTGTCTCCCTGTGCATACATAATCCTTCTATTCTCCCATGATTGATCTTTCCAAGGAGTGTATCTACCTAATGTAAATGTTCAGCTCATATGCCTGTCTTTTGTTTGGCTGGAAGGCACAGGAGTGGGTTGAATTCTAGAGCCGAAGGGCATGTAGGGGCCATAGTCTCAGTGGTTCCATCAGGATCTCTCAGACCGGCAAACCTCATCCTTTTTTAAAAAAAAAATGATTTTGAGTTTTGTTCCACATTGTTCTCCCACTCTATCCAGGATCTCCTACATAGATCACCCTCCAAGGGTTGACAGTGGTAGCCAGGCACCATCTAGTTCTTCTGGTCTCATACTTGTATAGGCTGAGGATCACATGGTGTACCAATCACTTACACTAATTGTTTCCATGAATATTTTATTTTCTTCATTCTTCTTTGCTTTGGACAAGGAGAGACCCATCATTGCATCTAGAAGGCCGCTTGCAAGCTTTAAAGATCCCAGTCACTACTTGCCAAGTAGGATGTGGAACAATGTTTTGTGTAGTATGTTATGCCCATTGAGCTTGATGTCCCTTGTGACTATTGTCCCAAGCCCATAGGTCCAACTACTCGCTCCTTCTGAGTAGCTGGCTATAGCTAAGAAGTGATACAAACCTTGTCCCTGGTCAGCTCTACTTTATACCTGGAAATTCTTACAGAACATACCAATACACTTATAGAAACATTGTCTGCCAACCCTGTACATGGTCTTGGGCACACTCCCCCGTGGATAGACAGACCTAATAGTTCAGCCTGTCCACTCATCTATCCACCCATATATCCATGTTTGCCTTCACTGAGAATGCAGTACTGTATGTGTAAAAAGGTACATCTTTCTTGTCTGTACCTATGCTTCTTAAATAATTCCTTGTTCCATATATAAGGCACACTTGGTAGTGTATAATTCTCAGGTGTAGATCTTGATGCTTGGAAGCAGTAAGGGAGAGTCAGTGGAAAGAGACCAGAATGCAGTCTCTAGTTCATTGTCCATAAAAACACAATGATGCCACAAAGCATCCAAGGTTGTATGGAGGATAAAAGGAGATTATCTGTTTAGTTTATAAACAGTTAAGCACAATATTCATGTTAATTGATTCAGTAACATCAATCGTGTATTTAACATTAAAGTATTGTATAAAAATCAATATGCAATTATTATAATACCAGTGATCCAGTGGAAATTTAATTAACCACACTTTGAGATAAATTATAACTATATTTTTAATTGTGTTTGCTGTTTTTTTTATTTTATATTCCAATGAATAAGGACTGTCATAATTTATAGTTTCATCTCTAGAAGTTTCTCTTCTCTCACAGGATCCTAATACTTGGTAATAGCATAAATTATAATTTTATAGCATATAATGTGAAGAAAATACACTTTGCACACAATGATTTATGAAGTGTACATATTATCAGCCACAGTTTTGAAAACAATTATCATTACAAGAGACTGTGGATTATGAACTAAGTGAAACTGATGTTTATTATTTACATGAACATTACTATTGATACTCATTTCACTAAATATCTTAGGCTTCTCTTCTTGATGTTACCTAATTTCACTCAATATTCAACTCCAGAATGAGTCCGTTTATATGGATAGATGTTATTCTGGTGAAATTTAATTTTTAATGTATATACACTTTTTTTTTTTTTGGTGTGCAAAGATGTACACTTAAGTTTAGTAGAAAAAAAGAACTAAGAATATTGGCACTCTCTAATATGCATCAATTAACATAAGTAATCTAATTTAATGGGATTTCAGAACAAAGAAAAGCTATTGTCTTAAAGCTTTAAAACTGTAATTGGAATTTGCAAAATATATTGAATATAATTTACTGTGAAAGAGAAGTCAGTGACAATCCAATATGGTCGCATTCTACTGTTTTGTTTTATTTTGTTTTTTACAATGAAGGCACTTAGAACATCTCATCTCAAAGTAATTTTGGTTCTTTTGTTGATTTTCAACTTGTCAAATTGTTTTCCCTTTTCCTCTTTGCAATAGAATGTAAATGAGAATAAATTTTGTTTTGTGTGGAAATAAATTCATTAAAACAGTTGCAATGAAGAGGTAATCTGACAAACTTGAACATTATTTTTCTGACAAACCTTAACATTATTTTAACAGCTTGTGCCCCTGTTATATTTTTAACTGTGAATTTTATTCAGTGCTCTCTATTAGTCAAGTTTTATGAATACATCCAATTTGCTAAAGGCATTGTAATGTAAACAGTAATGTAAAGTAAGGAAAATAAATTTTTAAAAATCTCCTTAAAGATCATTCTTTATTTTTATCAAATGAGGATAAAAAAGAAATGAGTATGGCAAGACTTCATCTTACCTACTTTGCACATATTATTAGGAGAGACGACTGCCACTCCTCAGAAAGAAGGTTGGGCGGTCTACTTCCGTAGTGATACAGTCTCAGAAACCCATGGAGGGGTCGCTACAGTCGGGTCTGACTCAACGGCACATAACAACAACAACAACAGTGCCTAGATAAGGACTTTATGTAGAAGATCAAAGGAAGACCCTCAACAAGATTGATTGACACAGTGTCTGCAACAATGGGCTCAAACATGGCAATGATTGTGAGGAATGTGCAGGATCAGGCACAGTTTCATTTTGTTGCACATGAGGTTATGAGTGCTATGAGTCAGAACCAACTCCTCTACACCTAACAACAAAAATATTCTTTGGTGTGATATATACTCCAACACTTTACCCATATTTTAATTTGGTTATTTGTCTTTTAAATGTGGAATTCTAATTATTATTGTTACTAGTTGCCATCAAGTGTCCCTGACAGTGGCAGATCCATGCACAACAGAACAAAATATTGCCCAGTCATGTGCCATCCCTGTATCAGCTGCATATTAGACCATTTTAATTCACAGAGTTTTTGCTGGCCGATTTTCAGAAGTAGATTGTTAAGTCTTTCATCACAGCTTGTCTTAGCTGGGAAGATCCACTGAAACCTGTGCAACATTACAGCAAGTCAATGTTGTTAAATGCCATTGAGTTGGTTCCAACTCATAGTGACCCTATATACAACAGAATGAAACACTGCCCAGTACCACCATCCTTACAAATTTTCCTATGCTTGAGCTTATCTTCCAGCCACTGTGTGAATCCATCTTGTTGAATATCTTCCCCTTTTTCTCTGACCCTTCACTTTACCAAGCTTGATATACTTCTCCAGGGACTGATCCCTTCTGACAAAATGACCAAAGTAGGTGAGATGAAGTTGGGTCATTCTTGCTTCTGAGGAGCATTCTGGCTATACTTCTTCCAAAACAGATCTGTTCATTCTTTTGGCAATCCATGATATTTTCATTATATTTCACCAACACCTCAATTCAAATGCATCAATTATATTTTGATCTTCCTTATTTATTGTCCAGCTGTCATACACATTTGAAGTTATTGGAAATTCCATGGCTTGGGTCAGGTGTACCTTATTCTTCAAAGTGACATGTTTGCTCTTCAACATTTAAGGAGGTATTTTACACCAATTTTCCCAGTGCAATATGATATCTGATTTCTTGACTGTTGCTTTTATGGGTGCTGATTGTGGAACCAAGTAAAATTAAACTTTTAACAATTTCAACATTTATTTCGTTTATCATGATATTGCTTATTGGTCCAGTTGTGAGGATTTTTGTTTTGTTTATGTTATGGTGTAATCCGGGGAGCTCTGGTAGCATAGTTCCTGAGGCACTTGACTGCTAACCAGGAGGCTGGCAGTTCAAAACCAGCCACTCCTCAAAAGGAAGATGGGGCAATCTACTTCTGTAGTGATACTGCCTCGGAAACCCATGGAGGGGTCGCTATGAGTTGGGTCTGACTCGACGGCACATAACAACAACAACAATGGCATAATTCATATTAAAGACTATAGTCTTTAATCTTCATCAGTAAGTGCTTTAAGTCCTCTTCACTTTCAGCAAGCAAGATTATGTCATCTGCATATTACAGGTTGTTAATGAGTCTTCCTCCAATCCTGATGCTGTATTCCTCCTCATATAGTCTAGTTTCTTGGATTATTTCCTCAATATACAGATTGAATAAGTATGGTAAAATTATATTTCCCTGACTCACACTGTTCCTGATTTTAAACCATGCAATATCCCCTTGTTCTGTTCAAACAACTGCCTCTTGGACTATGTACATGTTCCACATGAGCACAAAAAAGGGTTCTGGAATTCCCACAATTTGCATTGTCACCTATAATTTGTTATTATCCACACAATTCAATACCTTTGCACAGTGAATAAAACACAGGTAAACATTTTTCTGGTGTCCTTTGCTTTCAGCCAAGACCCACCCAACATTAGCAATAATACCCTTCATTCCACATCCTCTTCTGAATCCAGCTTGAATTGCTTGCAGTTCCCTGCTGAGGTACTACTATAAACTTTTTTGAATTGTCTTTAGCAAAATTTTACCTGCCTGTGATAGTAATGATACGATTTGATAATTTCTGAATTCTGCTGGATCATCTTTCTTGGGAATGGGCACAAACATGGATCTCTTCCAGTCGGTTGGTCAGGTATGTGCCTTCCAAATTTCTTGGCATAAACAAATGAGCACCTACAGGACTGGATCCATTTGTTGAAACATTTCAATGGGTTTTCTGTCAATTTCTGAGGCCAATCTTCAGTGAAGCTTGGACTTCTTGCTTCAATTCCATCAGCTTTGATCATATGCTACCTCCTGAAATAGTTGTTCAACATTTTGCCCACAGAATCCTTCAATATTTCAACTTGAAGCTTGAATTATTTTTTTCCATTACTCTTTCAGTTTAAGAAATGCTAAGCGTGTTCTTCCTTTTTGGTTTCATAATTCCAGGTCTTTGCACATTTCACTGTAATATTTTACTTTGTCTTCCTGAGTTACCTTTTGAAATCTTCTATTCTTCATTTCTTTCATTTACTTTACCTACTCTCCATTCAAGAGCAAGTTACAGAGTCTCTCTGACATCCATTTTGATCTTTTCTTCTTTCTAGTCTTTTTAATAACCTTTTTCTTTCTTCACATGGGATGATCTTGATACCATCCCACAACTCTGGTCATTGGTGTTCAATACATCAAATCTATTCTTAAGTTGTCTCTACATTCAGGTGGGATATAATCAAGATCATATTTTGTCTCTTATGGACTTGTTTTAATTTTATTCAACTTCAACTTGAATATGAGCAGTTGATGATCTGTTACATAGACAGCACCTAGCCTTGTTTTGGCTGATGATAATGAGCTTTTTCATGTTTGCTTTCCACAGATGTAGTTGATTTAATTCCTATGTATTTTATCTGGTGAAGTCCACATGTATAGTAGCTGTGTATGTTATTGTGAAAAGGTATTTGGAATGAATAAGTCATTGGTACTGCAGAATTCTTTTATGAAGTCTCTAGAATCATTTCCTTCACCACAGCCATATTTTCTAACCACTGATGCTTCTTTTTTGTTTCCAACTTTTGCATTCCAGTCACTGGTACTTTTCAATACCTTTTGATTGCATGTTTGATCAATTTCACACTGAAGATATTGGTAAAAGTATTTAAATTTTTCATCTGTGGTTTTAGTGGTTGGTGAGTAAATTTGAATAACAGTATTAAATTGTCTTCCTTGTAGGCATATGGATATTATCTTATCACTGACAGCATTATACTTCAGGATAGATCTGGAAATTTTCTTTTTGAAAGTGAATGTGATGGCATTCCTCTTCAATTTGTCATTCCTGGCACAGTAGACCATATGATTATCTGATTTAAAAGAGCTAATAATAGTCCATTTCAGCTCACAAATGCCCAAGATATCAATTTTTATGTGTTCCATTTCATTTTTGAAAACTTGCAATTTTCCTAGATTCATACTTCGTACAAAATCCATGTTCCAATTATTAATGGATGTTTGCAGCTGGTTCTTCTCATTTTGAGTTATGCCACATCAGTAAATGAAGGTCCCCAAAACTTTACTCCATTCATGTCATAAGTCATCTCTACTTCAAGTAGGCAGTTTTCCCAGTTTTTTGCCTGAGAACCCGAGGTGCTCATCTTCTGGCATTATATTAGACAATATTTCACTGTTATTCATCAGATTTTCAGTGACCTATATTTTCAGACATTGATTGCCCTGTTCTTCTTCCTAGTCTGTCTTAGTCTGGATGTTCTGCTGAAACCTGTCAACCATGGTTGATGCTGTTTGTATTTGAAATACTGGTGCCATAGCATCACTGAAACACACAAGCCATGTGGCACTATGACAAACTAACTGACGAGGGTGTGCAGTCAGAATATCATACTATATTCTCATTAGAAGTTCCCTTTTTGTGGATTTTAATTTTCCTTTTTGATGGTATTCCTTCTAAATAAAAAGTTTTAAATTTTGATAAAGTCCAATCCCATATTCTTTCTTCTAACCATTTTAAACTTTTAGCATTTGCATTTGAGTTTTGATTCATTTTTTATTGATTTTTACACTATGAATGTGATAGAGGTCTAAATTCTTACATTTGCATGTGGATATCCAGTGGTCCCAGCACAATTTACTGAAAAGACTATACCCACAACCACACATATGTTTGGCAGATGAAATCCCTACATATGTCTGTGTATGTGCTATAAAAATGTCCATATAGCTAACAGGGACAAAATTAGGATAAGTCCTTAGCCACAACTAAGCACGTTATGGGACTGAGTTCCTGGGGCTATGGGCTGGATACTGTGGTCACAGGGGTCATTGTGCTCAATTGGTCAATTGGCACAAACATGGCAATATTGTTCTACATCTTACACCTATGAGTAGCAACTAGTGCTACCAAAAAAAAAAAAAAAAAAAAACAATCATCACTGCCCTTGAGTTGATCCCGACTCACAGCGACCCAACCTTGGGTTTCCAAGGTGATACCACTGCAGAAGTAGTTTGCCCAATCTTCCTTCCGAGAAGTGGCTGATGGGTTTGAACCACCAGCCTTCTGGTTATCAGTCAAATGGCTTCAGTACTACACCACCAGAACTAGAGTCTTAGGCAAAAAAAAAAAAAAAAAAAAAAAAAAGAGAGAGAGAGAAGAGAATATTCTTTCCACATGGAATTATCCTCACATTGTTGCCTAAATCAAATAACCAACAACACAAGGTGTTGTTTATGTACTCTCAGTTCTTTTCAATTGATCTTCATGTCTATCCTATTGTTGTGCCCAGGTTATGAAGGAGTTGTTTGGTGCGAGGAATTTGCTAACACACGACAATGCAAAAGCAAAAGGAAAGTTTATTCACTAGCTCGAGTTAGGGTCCCTGCTCTCACCAAATCATTGGCTTGAGCCCGTGCTCTTTCATTATCACATATTTATAGAAAAAATATAGGGTGGAGTAGATAATTGGTTTTTAGGACAGGGGTTTGGGAAGTTGGGGGGCGGGTTGGAATTCCCCAGTTTCAAAGGTGAGTGAGAGATTTTTCGGGGCCGGCAGATCTCTTTGATATGTGCAAACTCCATGTGAAATCTGGGGAGGTAAGAGCTGTCGGAGCCTTCAAAGGTGGGCGAGAGGCTTTTTGGAGCCATGCAGATCTCTGATAAAGGCTCTGAGGCATGGGATGTTTTAATTTCTATACTAGAGGCATTAGGACTCAGCATGGGATGTGTTAATCTCCATACTAAAGGCTTCTGGTTAAAGGATCTCTCAGGCCTCACACTATGTCAGTACCACACCATCTTGATTACTGTAGTTTTGTAGTAAATTTTGAAATTGTGAAGTGTGAATCTTCCTATTTTGATCTTAAATTTGGTTCAGTTATCATGAGTTCATTTCATTATCATTTGAATTTTAGGTTCAACTTGGCAATTTCTTAAAAAAAAAAAAAAAACACAACTCAACTTTCAGTAAGGATTGCATTTAATCTATAGACCAGTTTGAAAGCATTGCAACCATCTTAACAATAAGTATGGGGTAACTTTCTATTTATTTAAGTATTTTTTTAATTTCTTCAAAAATGTTTTGCATTTTTCAAGGTACAAGTCTTATTTTTTTTCCCCTAAGTATTTTATTCTTTTTGATGCTATTAAAAATGGAACTAAAATGCTTGGTAGTGAAAAAAACATTAATGTGCTCAGTTGCTAACCTACAGGTTGGTGGTCGCAGTGCATCTGGAAGCACATGGGAAAAAGGCATGGTAATCTACTTTTTAAAAAGTCATCTATTGAAAACCCCCTATGGAGGAAAGTTCTGCTCTGATACACATAGGGTCTCCATGAGTTAGAAGCAATTTGACAGGAACTAGTAATAAGTGAAGGTAGTTCTGGTAGCATAGTGGCTAAGGCACTTGACTGCTAACCAGAAGGCTGGCGGTTCAAACCCACCAGCCACTCCTCGGAAGGAAGGTTGGGCAA
>NW_006921704.1:6777486-6781447 GCF_000298275.1 Orycteropus afer afer | reverse complement strand
CTGCTAACCAGAAGGCTGGCGGTTCAAACCCACCAGCCACTCCTCGGAAGGAAGGTTGGGCAATCCTACCTCCATAGGATACTGCCTTGGAAACCCAAGGAGGGCTTGTTATGAGTCGAGTTTGACCCGACAGCACATAACAACAACAACAGTAATAAGTGGAAGTGTTTTTTTTTTTTTTTTTTTAATTTAACTTTCAGATTGCTCATTACTTGTGTTACAGAAATGCAATTGATTTTTGTAAATTGACATTGTATTTTGTAACCATGCTGAAATAGAGTTTTGTTCTATTTTATGTGTATGTAAGTGTGTTTATTTCTCAGGGTTTTCTAAATATGCGATGATGTCATCTGCAAATAGAGATAGTTTTACTTCTTCCTTTCCTTTCTGGATACCTTTTACTTCCTTTCATTGGTTAGTTGCCCTGGCTCCAGTATAATATTGAGTAGAAATGTGAGAGCAGGCATATTTACATTGTTCCTGATCTTAGGTGAAAAGCATACAGTCTTTCTCAATTAAATAAGATGTTAGCTTTGGGTTCCCTGTATCAGTTTTTTAGTTTTAGAAGGTCTTCTACTGTTCTTATTTTGTTGAAAGTTTTCACCATGAAAGGATGTTGGATTTGTCAAATAATTTTTCTCCATCTATTGATATTACCACCTTTTTTGTGTGCTTTATGTGTACTGTACCCATACCTCACTTATTGACATGTTTAGGTTCCAAAAACGAGGTCATTATATGAAAAACGTTGTTATGTGAAAATGGGGGATCACTATATCAGATCACAAAATGGAAGATGATTACATCATTACGTAATTGCCAAACCACTGAGAATCATGGCCCCGACAAATTGACACATAACCCATAACTTTTTTTTTTCCTTTTTAAACAATTGTTGTAAATGCAAAATGCCAGAGAATGAGAGAGTTGATAAGTGAGCAGTAGCTGTATATATTTTTGATGAGTTTTGGAAGAAAAAGCAAGCTAGCATTTCTAAGGTAAATCTCTCTAGGTAACAATGTACAAGCTTTTGGTGTAGTGCCTAAAGCATTTGACTGCTAACCAGTAGGCTGGCAGTTCAAACCTACCAGCCACTCCTTGGGAGAAAGATTGGGCAATCTACTTCTGTAAAGATATTGCCTTGGAAACCCAAGGAGGGGTCACTATGCATCAGGATTGACTTGATGGCAGTGAGTTGTTTTTGGGTTTTTGTTTTGTTTTGTTTTTGTTTTTGCTGTATTCATTTTATGAGTATTATTTTGAGAATCTTTGTAAGTATAGTCATAAGAGATTGGTCTATAGGGGGTTTTATTTGTTTGCTTGTTTATCTTCTTATAATATCTTCTAAGGTGCTCTGATGATACAGTGTTTAAGGCATTTGGCTACTAAACATAAATGTCAGTGGTTCAAACCCACCAGCTGCTCTGCAGAAGAAACATGAGGTAGTCTACTTCCATAAATATTTATAGCCTTGGAAACCCAATGGAGGTCACTATTAGTTAGAATTGACTGGATGGTAGTGAATTTGCTTTTGGTTTTGGAATATCTTCTGCTAGTTTTAATCTTGTAGTAATACTACCATCATAAAATGAGTTAGGAAGCATGCTCTTCTATTTTTTTGTTTTTTTAACTCTGTAAAAATTTACAACCTTGGAAACCTAATGGGGTTCACTATGAGTTGAAATTGACTTGAATGGTGTTTTTTTTTCTTTTTGTTTTTGTTTTTTTAAGATAGGTTAGGTTATTGATTTGATACCTTTTTAATGTGTTTATAAATATAAATTTTCCAATAGCAGTGCTTTAGCTGTATTCTATAACTATTTTCACATATGTTTTACTTTTCTTCATTTCAAAAATTTATAATTTGTCTTGTAATTTCTTCTATCACTCACTAAGTGTTTAAGAGTGTGTTGGTCAGTTTCCATACTGCAGGATACCATGTCAAATCTGTGAGATACTCATAGTTTGTCCTAGATTTCTAAATATCCAGGGAGTCACTACATAAGAGGGAACAAATAATTAATATTGATTGCTCCATAAATATCATTTCCTTCCAATCAGAGTCTGTAAACATATTAGCAAATGGAAAGTAGCTTTTATTACTTACAAAAAGAAGCAAACACCATACAACACAGAAGCAGTCACCTCTTGCTCAAAAGTGCATTTGATTTAGCTCACTCCTTTGATATGAGAAACTTCAATGAATGCTCTGCTCTTCACTGTATTTGAAGAACTCAAAAAGGGACAATTATGTGATAGGCTAGTGTCTCCTGGCTTTTTACAAGCTGCCAGTGTGGAAGTAGAGCACTCTCCCACATGTGCCTTCCACCTGGCTTTGTTGGTAAGGGATTCAAAAAAAGGGGCCTAACTTCTGCAGCACAACTAGTCAAGTAGGCTAAATTAGGTTGAGGACTTATGTTACATATACTTCCCACTAACACCATAGTAGAGAGACCACAATGTCCCTAAACTGTCAGTTTTTATATATATTAAAGGTGTTAGAACAATTTGGAAAAAGATAGTGATAATGTTTGTGCAACAAGAAGAATGTAATCAATGTCACTGAAACATATATTTAGAAATCGTTGGATTGTTGAATATTTTGTTGTATAATTTTACCAGAATTAAAAACAATCATGTAGACTTGTTCAGAGCTTAAGGAAAAAAGTCATCTTCTATTTACTCAAATGCTCAAAAATTTTTGTGAGTTTCTCATTGTCAACTGAACAAAATCTTCTCAAAACATGGAAGATCTTATCTCAACCTGTATACATCCACTATCAAGTCTGCATTTCATTAAGTTTATGTAAACTAAAATATTCTTTACATAATTACATCTCTTTCACTCTCTTGCCTTCATACTTTTGCTTCTGTCAGTTCCTCATCCTTCAATATTTTCCCTTCTACTTGTTTTTCATATTTCATTTCAGCATAAATATTTCCCTTTCTTTTCACTTTTTCAACTTAATACTTCAATGAAAGTATTCCTAGTTTGAAGCACTCCAGCCTTCTATACTGTAATGCAGTTATTTATTTGTATGCCAAAAAACAACCACAATAGGTATCATTTTAATGTACATTCTCTTTTAGTGCTCATAACAATTCTGAGTATTATTCTGTTATAACTATTTAACAGCAAGAAACCCTAGCTAGTCTAACATCACAAGTTTTACTTATTAGAGTGTTCATGGTTTTTAGTCACTTTGTTTGAAGTTTCTTGAGTGCAGTGGAAGAATTTTAGGTAGATGGAGTGTGTTTCTGCTATTATCTGTTCATTTGTTTTGAAACAACCACACAGTAGTCAATTTGAAATAACAGAATGCGCTAGTGCCTTAAATACGTGGATCAATTTTTGTTTTCGCTTCAAAGAGGTTAGATCTCTATGTTGATTAGTCTTTATAGTGTAAGGTTAAAAGGAAAACAAAACAAAACAAAAAAAACCACTGCCATTGTATTGATTCCGACTTAACAGCGACACTTTAGGGCAGAGTAGAACTGCCCCATAGAGTTTTCAAGGCTATGAATCTTTACTGACGCAGACTACCTCATCTCTCTCCCATGGAGCAGCTGCTGGTTTCAAACTGCTGTCCTTTCAGTTAGCAGCTGAATGTGTCAACAGCTATGACACCAGAGCTCATTGTATAATACTGAGTTTTTGTATGTGAGTCAGAGGAAGATGTTTTGAGAAAGAATAAAGAATTTTGTTTGGGAAGCTGTATTGAAAATTAAATGAGAACAATTTCTCTATGAAGTACTTACTTCAACATGCAAAAGACGTTCCATATTCAAAAGGTAATTCTTTCAAGCAGAGGCTCAATAATTTTACTGAAATTTGGCGTTATTGTTTCTTCTGATTCCACCTACCTTCCAATCTGATGTATACATTCCTCATTTGAATACTTTCTGGAATGCATATTCAGCTTATTAAAAAAGATGCACTTATCCTAGTTAATATATATAT
>NW_006921704.1:6754452-6777031 GCF_000298275.1 Orycteropus afer afer | reverse complement strand
AAGGAAGGTTGGGCAATCTACTTCCATAGTGATACTGCCTCAGAAACCCAAGGAGGGGTCACTATGAGTTGGGTCCAACTCGACAGCACATAACAACAACAATAGATTTTTTTTTTTTTTTTTGCTTATTTGTTTATTTTTCATCATCCTTCAAACTTAAAATTAAGAAATGTATAATTACATGATTATATTAGAAACAATTTCAGGATCCGTGATTTACCATTTATTTTATGTTCATGTGAAATCATTTAGGGTATTAAAAGATGAAAAATTTTTGTCTAGTTCATTCGTACTTTACATATGTGTTAATGTTTTCAAGAAAAATGTTTAACATTTAATTAGGATGGAATTAATTGTTCTAGCTGTTGTAAGCTGCCATTGAATCAGTTTAGACTTGTGGTGACCTCGGGCTCAATGGAATGAAATGCTGCTAGATTTTGCGGCATCTCCATGATTTGTTGTGTAGTCAAAAAAGAAGAGATAATGAACAAAACAATAATTGTCTCTTTGAAAAAGACTAATTAATAGGCAAATTCTACCAAGATTTAGCACAGAAATAAAGAAGATGTAAATGAAGAACACTCAAGTTAAAAGGCAACAAATTAAATAGAGACTATCTTAGTTATCTAGTGCTTCTATAACACCAGTATCATAAGTGAATGGCTTTAACAAACATACATTTGTTCTCTTAAAATTTACAGGCTGGAAGTCTGAATTCAGGGTGCCAGCTCTAGGGGAAAGCTTTCTCTCTCTGCATCTTCTGATTCTGCGAGGTCCTCAACACACAGACCAAAAGGATGCCCTTTGCTCCTTTTGCTTTTGCTGGTACGGAGGTCCCTCTGAACTCTGCTTGCTTATTTAATCTCTTTCATATCAAAAATGGTGATTCAAGATACAAGCTAATCCTATAGATCATATCCTGCCTCATTAACATTAACTTCCTCTAATCCTGGCTTATTACCATCACAGAGGTAAGGACTGATGACAGTTAATATAATTACATCAAGTCACAAAATGGAGGGCAATAATATAATCCTAAGGGTCATGGCCTAGCCAAGTTGACACACTGAAATCCATAAAAGTGACTATAAGTAAAAGTAAAGTGGAATGCTAATAATAAATTATGTTAATCTAGCAATCAAAATAAAATGATAGACAAATATGATATATATATATATATATAAAATACATAAAAATATAATACATATTTTAGTGTTAAAGTTCAAATTCATTGTACTGGCTACTTCTGAGGAAAGGAGGGAGAACTGAGATCACTGAGAACTATATTGCAATTTTCAACTCTTTCTTAAGTCTTTAAAAAAAATTAAAATAGTATTTGAAACACATGTGGCTTAAACATCAGGATTTGGCAAAGATAGATGGTAATTAAATGGTAACTGATATCTTTTATAATTCATCACAATAATATATCAAATTAGTTGAGCAAAGGGTTGTTGTTGTTGTTAGGTACCGTTGAGTCAGCTCCAACTCATAGCGACCCTGTCTGTGTACAACAGAACAAAACAGTTTCTGGTCATGCACCAACCTCACAATCCTTGCTATACTTGAGCCCATCTTTGCAACCACTGGATCAATCCATCTCGTAGAAGGTCTTTCCCT
Organism: Orycteropus afer afer; assembly: GCF_000298275.1. Classification (NCBI taxonomy): domain Eukaryota; kingdom Metazoa; phylum Chordata; class Mammalia; order Tubulidentata; family Orycteropodidae; genus Orycteropus; species Orycteropus afer. Next base: position 6,775,411 of record NW_006921704.1, on the reverse strand, counting down.
TTTTCATTGACCCTCAATGTTACCAAGCATGATATCCTTCTCTCGGGAATGATCACTTCTGACAACATGACCAAAGTGAGTGAGATGAATTGGGCCATTCTAGCTTCCAAAGAGCATTACAACTGCACTTTTCCTAGGAAAGATTTGTTCCTTCTTCTGTCAGTCCATGATATTTTCAATATTCTTTGTGAACACCAAAACTCAAAGGCATCAACTCTTCTTTGGTCTTCCTTATCCGTTGTCCAGCTTTCACCTACACATGAGGTGATTGAAAATACCATGGCTTGGGTTAAGCACACCTTAATCTCCAAAGTGACACCTTTGCTTCTTAACATTTTAAAGAGATCTTTTGTAGCAGGTTTGCCCAGTGCAATATGACATCTGACTTTTTGACTGCTGCTTCCATTGTTATTGATTGTGGATCCAAGTAAAATGAAATCTCTGACAATATCAATTTTTTCTCCATGTTGCTTACCGGTCCAGTTGTGATGATTTTATTTTCTTTATCTTGAGGTGAGGTGCATACTGAAGACTATAATCTTTGATCTTCATCAGACAGTGCTGCAAGTCATCTTCACTTTCATAAAGAAAGGTTGTGTCATCTGCATACTGCAGGTTGTTAATGACTCTTCCTCCAATCCTGATGCTGCATTCTTCTTCACATAGTCCAGCTTCTTAGATTATTTGCTCAGCATACAGATTGAATAAGTATGTTGAAATTAGACAACCCTGGTATAACCCTTGTTCTGTTTAAACAACAATCTCTTGGTCTATGTATAGGTTCCTTATGAGCACACTTAAGTGTCCTGGAATTTCCATTTTTCACAATGTTATATGTAATTTGTTATGATCCAGGCAGTCAAATGCCTTTGTATAGTCAGTGAAAAACAGGTTAACATCTTTCTTGTATTCTATGCTATCAGCCCAGATCCATCCGACAACATCAATGATATCCCTTGTTCCACATCCTCTTCCGAAGTCAGCTTGAATTTCTGGCAATTCCCTGTCAATATATTGCTGCAACTATTTTTGAATTATTTTCACCAAAATTTTATTTGCATGTGATATTAATGATATTATTCAATAATTTCCACATTCTTTTGGATCACCTCTCTTTGGAATGGTCACATATATCAATCTCTTCCTGTCAGCAGGCCAGCTATCTATTTTCCAAACTTCTTGGCATGAATGAGTAAGCAATTCCAGTGCTGCATGCATTTGTTGAAATATTTCAGTGGGTATTATGTCACTTCCTGGAGCCTTGTTTTCCACCAATTACTTCAGTGCAGCTTTGACTTCTTCCTTCAATATGATTAGTTCTTGATCACATGCTACGTTCTGAAATAGTTGGACATTGACGCATTCTTTTGGTACAGTGACTTTGTGCATACCTCCCATCTTCTTTGAATGCTTCCTGCATCATTCAATATTTTCCCCATATAGTCCTTCAACGTTGCACCTCAAGGCTTGAATTTTTTCTTTAGTTATTTCAGCTTGGGAAATGCTGAGCCTGTTCTTTCTTTTAATTTTCTAACTCTAGGTCTTTGTTTATTGCATAGTAGTATTTTACTTTGTCTCCTCAAGCTGCCCTTTGAAATCTCCTGTTCATCTCTTATCTTGTCATTTCTTCCATTTGCTTTAGCTACTCTCTGTTCAAGAGCAAGTTTCAGAGTATCTTCTGACATCCATTTTGGTCTTTTCTTCTTTTCCTGTCTTTTTAATGACCTTTCATTTTCTTCATGGATGATGTTCTTGATATCTTCCCACAATTCCTCTGGTTTTTGGTTTTCAGTGTACAATGCATCAAATATATTCTTCAGATGATCTCTCAATTCAGGTGGGATATAATCAAGGGCATATTTTGACTCTCGTGGACTTGTTTTAATTGTCTTCAGCTTCAACTTGAACTTGCACATGAGCAATTGATGGTCTGTTCCACAGTCAGCTCCTGGCCTTGTTATGACTAAAGATACTGAGCTTTTCTAGTGCCTTTTTCCACATATATAGTCAATCTGATTCCTGTGTATTACATCTGGTAAGGTTCACATATATAGCCACTGCTTATGTTGTTGAAAAAAAGTATTTATAATGAATAAGTGGTTTGTCTTGCAAAGTTCTATCATGTGATCTCCCCCGCGATTTCTATCACCAAAGCCGTATTTTCCAGATACCAATGCTTTTTCTTTGTTTCCATTTTTTGCATTCCAATCACCATAATAATCAATACATTTTGATTGCATATTTGGTCAATTTCAGACTGAAAAATTTGGTAAAAATCTTCAATTTCTTCATCTTTGGCTACAGGGGTTGGTGAGTAAATTTGAGTAGTAGTAGTATTCACTGGTCTTCCTTGTAGGTATATGGATATTATCCTATCAGTGACAGCATTGTACTTCAGGATATATATTGAAATGTTCTTTGTGATGATAAATGCCACACCATTGATCTTCAATTTGTCATTTTGGACATAGTAGACCGTATCATTGTCTGATTCAAAATGGCTAATAATACTAGTCTATTTCACCTCACAACCCACCAGCCACTCCTCGGAAGGAAGGTTGGGCAATCCTACTTCCTTAGTGATACTGCCTCGGAAACCCAAGGAGGGGTCGCTATGAGTCGGGGCCGACTCGATGGCAAACAACAACAACAACAACAATTTCACCTCACTAATGTCTACAAGATTGATCTTTGTGTTCTATTTCATTTTTTGACAACTTCTAATTTTCCTTGATTCATGCTTTGTATGTTCCATATTCTAATTATCAGTGGATGTTTTACAGCTGTTTCTTTCCATTTTGAGTAATTCTCCATCAGCAAATGAAGGTCTCAAAAGCTTTACCCCATCTACATCATTAAGATTGACTCTACTTTGAGGAGGCACCTCTTCTTCTGTCATGTTTTGAGTGCCTGCTAATCTGAGAGGCTCATTTTCTCACCTTTTATCAGACAATGTTTCACAGCTATTCATAAAAGTTTCCAGTGGCCAGTTCTTCCCACTCTTTCTTTGTCTGGAGGCAACCGTGAAACCTGTCCACCATGAGTGATCCTTCTGGTATTTGAAATACTGGTGGTATAGCTTCCAGCCTCACAGCAACATGCAAGCCACCACAATGCAACAAACTGACGGACTAGTGATGGAAAGGGTTGTTGAGGAGCAATATAAACTATAGTGTGGCTAAAAGAAAGTTTCTGTAGTTCAAGATTTTTAAAAATGACACTCACCAGTTTTGCTTGAGAAATATAAATTTTTGCATTTCCATTGCACTATTTGGGTTTAATTTAGTGGTAGATCCACTTGGCATGACAGATTGCTTGGAAGTGACTAATGATAAACTTTGTAACATTTATATTGTACATGCATGCTAGAGTCAGAAAGGACTTGACAGCAGTTTTTTTTTTTTTTTTTTTTTTGGTTTGCATGCTGGAATCTGCTGATGGGAGCATTTTCTGATGTTTAGTTTCTATATTCTTTATTAGTTAAATTTTCTTTAGCAAGATAACAATCACTTTTTTAACCGAAAGAAATAGTATGACTTTTTTTTTTCTGGTCTGCCCCTGATATCTTGAAAACTTATTCATTTCTCAATGCTGTGATTTAATATCTCAGTTTCCAAATGATAGCTTTAACATACTTTCAGGCTTTGTGGCATATCTGTAAAAAGGAGAAACTAGATTTGTTTAGAATTTCAAGAAATAAGCATTATTATTTAGGGGAAAAAATAAATATCTAATTATGAATTAAAATGTAATACTTTGTTGAAGTGAAAGGCAGAAAGTGAAGAGGTTAATTAGCTATGTTAAGTTAAATATTGTAAAACATGAAATGCAAAAAGGTTTTACACCCAGGCTACTTAGAGCTTAGATTACAAATGGGGCCTGTAAATCAGAAATCTTGGCATTGGTAAATAAGACATAATTAAAGGGTAAAATCCATACAGTAAGATAATGGAATCTAGTGGAAACAATGGATGGAAAGAGTGATTCATTGTATCAAAACAAGTTAATATTATTTACATTTTAAATGTATTTAAATTATTACTATGTTAAAAAAAAAAAAAAAAGAAGAAGAAGAAGAAAGAAAGAAAAGAAAAGGAGTTCTGGTGGCCTACTGGCTAAGGCACTTGACTGCTAACCGGAAGGCTAGAAGTTCAAACCCACCAGCTATTCCTCAGAAAGAAGATTGGGCAATCTACTTCTGTAGTGATACCACCTTGGAAACCCAAGCAGGGGTCCCTGTGAGTCAGATCCGACTCAATGGAAGTGTGTATGGTAAAAATAAAATAAATAAATAACTTATAAAATAGGTGCATGTTGTTAGTTACCTTCAAGTTGACTCCAATTCATGATTAATTTATGTATACCAAGGAATGCTGGTGATTAAGGTATTCGACTGCTAACCAAAAGTTGGCAGCTTGAACCCACCAGCCACTAAAAGGAAGAAAGATGAAATAATTGGCTTCTGTAAAGATTTACAGCCTGGGAGACCCTGTGGAGAAGTTCTACTCTGTCCTACAGGGTTACTATGAGTTGAAATTGGCTCAATGTCAGTGAGATTTTAGTTGTTGTTGTTATTGGGGGTTTATGTATAATACCTAAATTTTGTCTGATCCTCACCACCTCCATGATCTTTGATATGGTTGAGCCCATTGTTGAGGCTGTTGGGTCAATCCATTTCATTAAAGGTTTTCTTTGTTTTCACTGGCTCTCTTTCTACTTTATCAAATATTATGTCCTTTTCTAGTGATTGGTCTTTCCCGATGATGTGTCTGCCCAAAGTAAGCAAGACTAGGTTTCAGAATCTTCACTTGTAAGGAGCATTCTAGTTGTGTCCACTAGAAGATAAAACAAATATATATGGCCTCCCAGGCAAGTGCCACTCATGGAGACCTCACATTGTTTCAGTGTAGAACTGCTATATAGAGTTTTCAATGGCTGTAATCTTATGGAAGTATTTCTTCCAAGGTGCCACTGGGTGAATTTACAAACAACCTTTCATTTAGTAGCTGAGAACAAATCATTTCTGCCACCCAGGTACATTACTAGGTGGATGTTGTTGTTGTTATGTGCCGTCAAGTTGGACCCAACTCATAGCAACCCCTCCTTGGGTTTCTGAGGCAGTATCACTACAGAAGTAGATTGCCCAATCTTCCTTCCGAGGAGTGGCTGGTGGGTTTGAACCACCAGCCTTCTGGTTAGCAGTCAAGTGCCTTAGACACTCTGCTACCAGAGCTCCCATTACTAGGTGGATAGGAAACATCATATTCCTAATTTTTTTTATAAAGTTGATATCAGTGTTGCTATGAGCAATTAAGAGGCTGTTGATGCACAATGGAAATATATCTGACAAACATTTGTAAGCAACTGTCCTCTAATTACCCCTCAGGCTTATAAGTCTAATTTCCCTTTAGGTCTATATTGCCAACCACATGGAAAAATAAATACACAAGTAATCTGATTTTTAGAAGTCCATCAAACGTTTTACATTTCAGTGCATTTGTCTCTTTGTCACAACTTTATGTTATTCCAACACTTAGTTAGCATTAGATTTTCAGTACTCTTGTTGAAAAACATTTACAATGTTTTAGAAAAGTGAATTATAATTTTAAGTGAATTAAAATTTTTATTTTTATTCACATAATAAAATGTGAGTGCCATGGAGTATATGTGGCATCGATACATTTCATAAAACCAATGTATCTGGAAGATAAGTATTAGCATTAGGCCTGTAATTTATATTCTTCTTTCATCACCTGGGAAAGAAAGAAAAATAAACCAGATTTCCTTCTAAACATGCTAATGACAACCTTCCTGACAAACATACTGTTGATATTTACTAACAGAGAGTCCTTATACGACAAATGACTTTAGCAGGATCGATCTAATTTGTTTAAGCTGTTTATTGGACCTAGGCCTGAAATGGATAGATTTCTAGGGTATCACTGGAAAAGTTGTTAGCTATTTAATTATTAGAGCATAAAATGGAGATGTGTCAAGTACCAAACAGCTCCTTTTGTGTAACTGATGCTCTGCATGCGTCACCTAGAGACCTTCTGTGTTAACCTGAGCCAGTGGGCATCCTGATGCAGAAAGGAAGGACCTAGAGAGTGGCATTGGTGCTTCTGGACTTTTCCGTGTTTGTCTTTGTCCAAAAATTACCTGTAATCTTGATAATATTAGTTACGTTTGATAAGATCTCTGATACTTGACTTTTATTTTAGAATCAAACCCTTGGTGTTATCACAATGTGAGAATTTAAATTTGCAATACAGCCATTTTAGAGCAAATTATTAACTTCTTTGACATGTATTCCTCATCATCAGAATGGAGAAGATATTTACTTTGTAAGTCTTGCGTTAAATTTCTGTGTTAAACATTGCATTTGTTATTTATTGCTGCTATAAAAGAAATACTACAAGTGCAGCTTTAACAAACAGAAATTTATTTTCTTATACTTTTGAAGGCTGAAGTCAATGTGCAGCATGCCAGCTCTAAGGAAAACTTTCTCTCTTGGTCAGTTCTGGGGGAAGGTCCTTGTTCTTTGGTTAACTGTTGATTTTCATGTGGTTTGCTATCTATCTTCCCTCATCTCTTCTGGCTTATCATGCTACATTTATGTTTCAGAAAAGATTGACTCCAGACACTCCCTATATTAATACTCCTCACTGTTGTTGTTAGGTGCAGTCAAGTCACTTCTAACTATAGCAACCCTATGCACAACAGAATGAAATACTGCCCAGTCCTGTACCACCAGCCTTACAATCCTTGCTATATCTGAGCCCATCATTGCAGCCACTATGTCAATCCATCTCTTTGAGGGCCTTCTCCTTTTTGTCAACCCTCCACTTTACCAAGCATTATATCCTTCTCCAGAGAATGGTTCCTTCTGACAACATGACCAAAGTAAGTGAGACAAAGTAGCCATTCTCACTTCCAAGAAGCATTCCGGCTGTACTTCTTCCAGGACAGATTTGTTAGTTCTTTCAGAAATTGATGGTAATCTCAGTATTCTTCACCAACACTACAACTCAAAAACATTAACTCTTCTTCAGTCTTCTTTATTCATTGTTCAGCTCTCACATGCACATGTTGTTGTTGTTATTTGCCATCAAGTCGAACCCGACTCACAGTGACCTCTCCTTGGGTTTCCAAGGCAGTATCACTACAGAAGTAGATTGCCCCACCTTCCTTCCATGAGGTTATTGAAAATACCATGTCTTGGCTTAGACACACCTTAGTCTTCAAGGATATATCTTTACTCTTCACCACTTAAAAGTGGTCTTTTGGAGCAGATTTGAGCAATGCTATACAGTAGTCTGGTATCTTGACTGCTGCTTTCATTGGTGTTGATTTTAGAACCAGTATGAAGTCTTTGACAACTTCAATCTATTCTCCACTTATCATGCTTCTACTTTATTGGTCCAGTTGTGAGGATTTTTGTTTTCTTTATATTGAGATGTAATCCATACTGCAGACTAGTTTTTAATCTTCATCAGTAATTGCCTTAAGTCATCTTCACTTTCAGCAAGCAAATTTGTGTTGTCTGGGTATCATAGGTTATACACAATCCTGAGGCCATGTTCTTCTTCATATAATCCAGCTTCTCAGATTATTTGCTCAGCATACAAATTGAGCAAGTGTGGTGAAAGGACACAACCTTGAGGCACTCCCTTCCTGATTTTAAACCATGAAGTATCTATTTGTTCTGTTCAAACAATAGCCTCCTGGTCTACGTACAGGTTCCTCATTAGCACAATTAAGTGTTTTGGAATTCCCATTCTTCTCAATGTTATTCATTTGTTATGATTCACACAATCAAATACTTTTGCATAGTCAATAAAACACAACTAAGTATCTTTCTGGTATTCTTTGCATTCAGCCAAATCCATCTGATATCAACAATGATATACCTCATTCTATGCTCTTTTGAAGGAGCTCTGGTAGCATAGTGGCTAAAGCACTTGACTGCTAACCAGAAGGCTGGTGGTTCAAACCCACCAGCCACTCCTCGGAAGGAAGGTTGGGCAATCCTACTTCCGTAGTGATACTGTCGGAAACCCAAGGAGGGGTCGCTATGAGTTGGGGTCGACTCGACGGCACATAACAACAACAACATGCTCTTTTGAATCTAGCTTGCATTTCTGGAAGTTCTCTGTCAAGATACTGCTGTAACCATTTTTTGAATTATCTTCAGTAAGATTTTATTTGTGTGTGATATGAATGATATTGTTCTGTAATTTCCACAAGCTGTGGGATCACTTTTGTTTGGAATGTGTACAAATATGGATCTCTTCCAGTCAGTTGGCCAGGTAGCTGTCTTCCAAATCTCTTGGCATAGCCAAGTGAGTGCCTCCAGCATGGCATCTGTTTGTTGGAATATCTCAACGGGTATTCCGCCAATCCCTGGAGCCTTGTTTTTCACCATTTCCTTCAGTGCAGCTTTGAATTCTCCCATCAGTACCATTGGTTTTTGATCATATATCACCTCCTGAAATGGAGGAGCATTGACCAATTCTTTTTGGTACAGTGACTGCATATTCCTTCCATCTTATTTTGCTGTTTCCTGCATCATTCAATATTTTGTCCATATAATCTTTCAATATTGCAGTTCAAGGTTAAATTTTTTCTCAGTTCTTTCACCTTGAGAAATGCTGAGCATGTTCTTCCCTTTTGGTTTCCTAACTCCAGGTCTTTGCACATTTCATTATAGTAATTGGGTTTGTCTTCCTGAGCTACTCTTTGAAATCTTCTGTGCAATTCTTTTATCTTGTCATTTCTTCTATACGCTTTAGCTACTCTCCACTCGAAGGCAAGTTTCAGAGTCTCTTTTGCCATCCACTTTGGTCTTTTCTTCCTTTCCTGTCTTTTTAACCACCTTTTGCTTCCTTCATGGATGATGTTCTTGATATCATCCCACAGTTCCTCTGGTATTCAGTCATTGGTGTTCAATGTATCAAATCTATATTTTAGATGGTCTCTAAATCAAGGAGGGATATAATCAGAGTCGTATTTTGGCTCTTGTGGACTTCTTTAAATTGTCTTCAGCTTCAACTTGAACTTGCATATGAGTAAATGATGGTCTGTTCCACAATCAGTTCCTGACCTTGTTTTGGCAGAAGATATTGAGCTTCTCCATCACTTCTTTCCACAGATGTAGTCAATCTGATTCCTGTGTACTCCATCTGGCAAAGTCCACGTATATAGATATTTACAATGAATAGGTCATTGGTTTTGCAAAATTTTATCATGAGATCTTCAGCATTATATCTATCACTAAGGCCAAATTTTCCAACTACCGGTGATTCTTCCTTGTGACCAACTTTTGCATTTGAATCACCAGTGATAATCAATGCATCTTGATTGCATGTTTGGTCAATTTCAGACTGCAGAAGTTGGCAAAAATCTTCAATTTCCTCATCTTTTGCTTTGGTGATTGATGCATAAATTTGAATAATAGTCGTATTAACTGGTCTTCCTTGTAGGAGTGTGGATATTATACTATCACTGACAGTATTGTACTTCAGGATAGACATTGAAACATTCTTTGTAATGATGAATGTCACACCATTCCTCTTCAATTTGTCATTCCTGGCATAGTACATCATATAGTTGTCTCATTCAAAATGGCCAAAACCAATCCATTTCAGCTCACTGATGCCTAGGATATTGATCTTTATGTGTTCTATTTAATTGTGACAACTTCCAAATTTCCTAGATTCATACTTCATACATTCCTTGCAGCTGTTTTAAGTCATGCCACTTCAGCAAATGGAAGTATCCAATGCTTTATTTTATCGACTTCATTGAGGTCAGCTCTGCTCTGAGAAATAAGCTCTTCCCGAGTCATACCTTGAGTGCTCTCCAACCTGAAGAGCTCATCTTCTGGTACTCTATTGGACATTGTTACCAGGCTATTCATAAATTTTTCCAGTAATATATCAGATAGTGTTTTATTGCTATTTATAAGGTTTTCACTGGCTAATTCTTTGAGAAGTGATGGCCTCTTCCTTCTTCCAACTCCATCTTAGTCTGGAGGCTCCTCTGAAACCTGTACACCATGGGTTACCCTTCTGGCATTTGAAACATCTGGCATAGCCCTCAGCCTCACAGCAACACTCAAGCCACCACAGTAGGACAAAATAACAGACAAGTTTGTCTCTGTTCCTGGTTACCTAGTGCTGCTCTGAAAAGAATATACCAAAAATGGCATGGCCTTAACAAACAGGATTTTATTCTTACAATTTGGAGGCTTTAAGTCCAAGTGCAGAGTGCCAGGCTCTAGGGGCTGGGTGAAAGCCCCTCAACCTTGGGGTCCAGCTCTGCCCTCTGCTCCTGGCCCACTGGAGCTAGAGGCATTTCTTCACTCAGATAGCTGCCAGCTGCTGAGGCTGAGAAGCCCAAGGTTGACAAGAAAAAAGGCACAGTACCAATGTTACAAAACCACATGACAGGCCATTAATTTAAGTCCGTTGTAAGTCCCAAGATCAGCAGAGCATGGGAGGCTGCTGATCAATGACATGGCTACATACAGGGTCCAAGCGTGCCATAAGCTAGAGACTGTTCCCCAAGACTTCTGCTTATATACAGGAAGCAGACCACATCCCAAAGGCAGCTACTCAGCTGCTCACAGTCGATTCCAGCATGGAGTTAATTACCAATCTCACCGTGGGGAATAACTACATCCACCTGACCAGACATTCAACCAGGCCCAGCCAAGTTGACACACAAACATAACTACCACTAGTCCTCCCCTTGTCAATTTGGCACCTGTACAGATCTTCACTGGGTGGCTCCAGTCCTCTAGTTCCTTTAAATGGCGACCTCACCCCCTTGGCTTGGTGGGCTCCGTTCCTCTACTTATTGGGCATGGCAACCCTATCCCCTCACTCTTGGGCAGCAGCTATGGCTCCATCCCACTAGCTCACATGAATGAACAGCCTCACACTCCAGAACCAAGTTGGTGAAAGTCTGGCTCTTTGAAACCTAGGGGACTGTGCTGGTTCCACCCCCAAAGACCATGGTCCTACCCTTTGAGGCTGAGGCAGCTCTGCTTCCATTTCCTTGGTTTCTCCCCTTCTGCCAGTTAATGCCCAAGGGCAACCCACTCTGCCAGAAATCTTCCTGTCCCCCAAAAAAGCACTCAGCTTTCTTGCTCCATGGGCTAGCCAACCTGCTAATCCATTTCCTGTTGGTCTCTTCCACTAATTAATGCCTGACAGCCACTCTCTCTGCCAGGAAGCCACCTACCTAGTGGCACCCAGATTTCTCCTCTGTGGGCTGGTAAGCTGGTGCTGTTTAATGTCAGTCTTTGGGCTATGTTACTGCTATCCCTCATGCTGGTCTCTCTGCTGGTACCTCTCTGCCAGTGTCTTGGCTCTGCTCCTGCTGTTTCTCATGCCATATGCCAGGGTTTCTCCCAGGATCTCAGGTCAAGGATGCACTCCACTCCTGTTTCCACATTTTAGGTATCTGTCAGGACAGCACCCCACTCTCTTGATACCAAATTCTGTTCTGGTTACCTAGTGCTGCTCTGACAAGAATATACCACAAATGTGATGGTCTTAACAAACAGGAGTTTATTCTTACAATTTGGAGGCTTTCAGTCCAAGTTCAAAGTGTCAGGCTCTAGAAGCTGGGTGAAAGCCCCTCAACCTTGGGGCCCAGCTCTGCCTTTTGATCCCTCACTTCACAGCAAATGAAATGCAGCAATGGGCCCATGCTCACGGAATTCCCTGGTCTTACCATGTTCCCCATCATCCTGAAGCAGCTGGCTTGATAGAACGATGGAATGGGCTACTGAAAACATAATTATGGTGCCAGCTAGGTGGCAATACCCTGAAAGGTTAGGGCAATGTTCTCCAGGAGGCTGTATATGCTCTATATCAGCATCCAGTATACGGTTCTGTTTCTCCAATAGCCAGGATTCATGGGTCCAGGAACAAAGGAGTAGGAACAGGAGTGGTACCACTCACTGTTACCCCTAGTGACCCACTCAAAAAATTTTTGCTTCCCCTCCCTGCTACCGTATGCTCTTGGATCTGGATATCTTAGCCCCAAAAGAAGGACCACCCCCACCTGGAGACACAATACTGATCACATTGAACTCAAAATTAAGAATGCCACCTGGTTATTTTGGCTTCCTCATGCCTCTGTATCAACAAAGAATGGCATTACTGTATTATCTGGTGTGATAGATCCTGATTACCAAGGGGAAATTGGATTGATATTACATAATGGAAGTAAAAAAGAGTATTTCTGGAATACAGGAGATTCTTTAGGACATCTCTTAGTACTACCATGCCCTGTGATTAAAGTCAATGGAAAATTACAGCAATTCAATTCTGATATAACTGCTAATCTTTCTCCCACATAAGCGGCTGCTGGGTTAGAACCATCCACTTTTGGTTAGCAGTGGAATACATTAACCACTGTGCCACTACAGCTCCTTTGGCTCTCAGCCCAGAAACCATGATATTGCTCCATGCAGCTTCATGTTTTAGTGGTCTCAACAGAACTTTGCAGAAATGAGAGAAGACAGAAATTTGAAGTTTAGAACCAGAACTCAAAAGTCACTTTTTCTGTTAGTAAAAGAAAGTCAAAAGAGCACTATAAATTCAAGGAGAAATAAACATCTAATTTTATAAAAGAGAGACTACTCCCTTTGCAAAGGAGAATGGTAGTGATTGTTATGAAGTTTTAGAGGAAAAAAACACAACTGCAGATTAATGAAATGAATGAGCCACTGCTACATGCAAACATATGAATCAATTTCAAAATCATAACATTGGGTAAAATAAACCAGACACAAAAGAGCATATTGTATATTACTTCTTTTATATTAGAGTCAAAAAAAGGCATAAATAACCTATGGTACTTGATGTCAGATAAGTGTTTACTTTGTGGGAATATGGCAGTAGTGATGAAAAGTGGATATGAATGGTACTTCTAATATGATGTTAATATTCAATTTCTAATCTATACAGTGGTTGATTTTTTATGAGAATCCACATAGGTTACAATATGTGTATGTTTGTGTATGGATTCTATGTGTAGCCCAAATAGTTAAGCACTTGATTACTAGCCAAAAATTTGATGATTAGAATACACCCAGAGATATTTTGGAAGATAGTCTTGGTGATCTGCTTTCACAAGTTCACACCCTTGAAAACTCTATGTTGTTGTTCCAAGATCAAGCTCACTGTCATCCAGTCGGATCTGAGTCATAGTGACCCCTACTTAAGTTTCTGAGGTGGTATCACTATGGAAGTAGTTTGCCCAACCTTCCTTCTGAGGAGTGGCTGTTGGGTTTGAACCATCAGCCTTCTGGTTAGCAGTCAAATGCCTTAGGCACTATGCCACCAGAGCTCCTGACACATGGCTAGAGGGCATAATTTGATAGTCAGCAAAGTCTCCTCTAATCACCTTAGGAACTATGCCACCAGTTAGGTGCCATCAAGTCAGTTCTGACTCATAGCAACCTAATCCACAACAGAATGAAACACGGCCCACTCCTGCACCATCCTTACAATCATTGCTGTGCTTAAACCCATTGTTGCAGCCACTTTGCCAATTCATCTTGTTGAGGGTCTTCTTTTTCACGGATCCTCTAATTTACCAAGCATGATATCCTTCTCTAGGGACTGATCCCTTCTGACAACATAACCAAAGTACATGACATGAAGTCCAGCCATTCTCACTTGTAAGGAACATTCTGGCTGTATTTCCTTTAAGACAGATTTGTTCATTCTTCTACCATTCCATGGTACAGTCAATATTCTTCACCTACATCATAATTCAAGTGAATCAATACTTCAGTCTTTCTTATTCATTGTAGAGTTTTTATATGCATATGAGGTGACTAAAAATTCCATGATTGGATCTGGTGCACTACAGTCTTCAATGTGACATATTTTCTCTTTAAAATTTTAAAGAGGTCTTTTGCAGCATATTTTCCAAATGCAATACTTTGTTTAACTTTTTGATTGCTCCTTCCATGAATGGTGATTGTGAATCTAAGTAAAATGAAATCCCAGAAAACTTCAATCTATTTTTCCAGTTATGATATTGCTTATTGGTCAACTCATGAGGATTTTTGTTTTCTTTATGTTAAGTTGTAATCCATATTGAAGGCTGTAATCTTTGATGATCATCAGTAAGTGCTTCAAGTCTTTGCTTTCATCAAGCAAGGTTATATCACCTGCATATTACAAGTTATTAATGAATCTTCCTTCAATCCTTATGCCCCATTTTTCTTCATATAGTCCAGCTTCTGGGATTATTTTCTCAGCAAACAGATTGAATAATTGTGGCAAACCATACAACCCTGACACACCTTTCTCAATTTTTAACCATTCAGCATTCCCTTGTTCTATTCAAATGACTGTCTCTTGGTCTGTGCAAAGGTTCTTGATGAACAAAATTAAGTATTCTGGAATTCCCATTATTCACAATATTATCCATAATTTGTTATGATCCATATGGTCCAATACATTTGCATAGTCAATAAAACATAGATAAACATATTTCTGGTATTCTTTGCTTTCAAACAAGATCCATATGATATTAACAATAATATCCCTGTTGCACACTCTTCTTAATCTGCCTTGAATTTCTGGCAGTTCTCTGAGATGTGTTGCTGCAACCCTTTTTGAATTATCTTCAGTAAATTTTTCTTGCATATGATGTTAATGTTGTTGTTCAATAATTTCTGAATTGTTTTGCATTGTTTGTCCTTGGAGTGGGCACAAATATGGATCTCTTCTAGTTGGTAGGTCAAGCAGAGCTGTCTTCTAAATTTCTTGACCTAAATTAGTGAGTGCCTCTGTGCTACATCCATTTGTTGAAACATCTCAGCGGGTATTCCATCAAATACTGGAGCCTTTCCTTTCACCATTCTTTCAATGCAGCTTCTATTTTTTCCTTTAATACCATTAGTTCTTGCTCAAATTCCACCACCTGAAATGGTTGAGCATCACCCAGTTCTTTTTGGTACAGTCATTCTGTGTGTCACTTCCATTTTCTTTTGATGCCTCCTGTATCATTCAATATTTTGGCCATAGAATCCTTTGGTATTGCCACTGTGCCCTGAATTTTTTCTTCAGTTTTTTCAACTTGATAAATGCCAAGTGTGTTGTTCCCTTTTGGTTTTCTAACTCCAGATATTTTCACATTTCATTGTAATATTTTACTTTTTCTCCTTGAGCTGCCTTTTGAAATCTTGTGTTCAGCTCTTTCACATCATCATTTCTTCCATTCGCTTTGGCTACTCTCCATTGGATAGCAAGTTTCAGAGTCTCTTCCAATATCCCTTTTAGACTTTTCTTCTTTTCTATGTTTTTAATGACCTTTTGCTTTCTTCATTTATAATGATTTTGATGCAGTCTCACAACTTATCTGGTCTTCAGCCATTGGTATTCAATGCATCAGATCTATTTTTCAGATTGTCTCTAAATTCAGATAGTATATACTCAAGATCATATATTGGCTCTCACAGAATTTTAATTATCTTCAGCTTCAAACTAAATGTCCATATGAACAATTGATGGTCTTTTCCACAGGCAACTACTGGCCTTGTTCTGTGATGATATTGAACTTCTCCACCATCGGTTTCCACACATGTAATCCATTTGATTACTGTGTATTCCATCTGGTGAGGATCACATGTATCATCATCATTTATGTTGTTGAAAAAAGATATTTGCAATAAATAAGTCTTTTGTCTTGTAAAATTCTATCATGTGATGTCTGGTGTCATTTGTATCACCACAGTCATATTTTCCAAATACCTATACTCCTTTTTTTCCAACTTTCACATTCCAACTACCAGTAATTTTCCATATCTCTTAATTACATGTTTGGTCAATGTCAGACTGCTAAAGTTGGTAAAAATCTCTTTTTCTTCATCTTTGGGTTTAGTAGTTGGTATGTAAATTTGAATATTATGAATATTAACTTGTATTAACTAGTGTTCCTTGCAGATGTGCAGATGTACAGCATTGTACTGCAGGATAGATCTTTTCTTTTTGATGAAGAAGAAGGTAATGCCATTCCTCTTCAATTTGTCTTTACTTGCATAGTACCAAAAGAAAAAAAAGAAAAAAAACCTCACTGATTTCCAATTCAAAATGCCAAAGTCCATTTCAGGTCACTGATGCCTAGGATATCTATCTTTACGTGTTCCATTTCATTTTTGACAACTTTCAATCTTCCTAGAAATTTTCAATTTTGTACTTCATACATTCCACATTTCAATTATTAATATATGTTTGCAGCTGTTTCTTCTCCTTCTGAGTTATGCCACATCAGCAAATTAAGGTCCTGCATGTTTTACTCCATCCATGCCCTTAATGTTGACTCTACTTTGAGTAGGTAGCTTTTCTCCAGTCATATTTTGAATACTTTTTATCCTGAGGAGCTCATCTTCTGGCACTAATATCAAACAATGTTTCATTGCTATTTATCAGGATTCCAGTGGCCAATTTTCTCAGAAGGTGACCTGCATTCTTCTCTCTACTCTATCTTAGTCTGGAAAATCCACTGAAACCTGTCTAGCATGAGTGACTCTCATGAATTGAGTGACCTTCAGATTATACTAGTGGCATAATTTCCAACATCAAAGCAACACTCAAGCCACCACAGTATGCCAAACTGATAGGCAAGTGGTGGAAACTGTATGAAGTAGTTCTTATCTGCACACATGGGTTTGTGATGAGTCAAAACTGACAGGATATTAACTAACAACAGGGCTTCTGTAAATATATATATATATATATATTTGTGTTGTTGTCATTGTTAAGTGCCATCAAGTCAGCTCTGACTCATATCAACCTTATGTACAACAGAAAGAACAGCCTGGTCTTGCGCCATCCTCACAATCTTTGGTATGCTTGAATTATTCCTTTCAGCCACTGTGTCAATCCATCTCCATGAGGGTCATCCCCTTTTTCACTGACTCTCTACTTTACCAAGCATGATATCCTTCTCTAGAGAATAGTCCCTTCAGACAATGTGATCAAAGTAGGTGAGAAAAAATCTGGCCATTCTCACTTCCAAGGAACATTCCAGCTGCAATTTTTCTGGGACATATATTTGTTGTTGTTCTTCTGTCAGTCCATGATATTTTCAGTATTCTTCACCAGCACCACAATTCAAAGGCATCAATTCTTATTCAGTTTTCTTTATTCATTGTCCAGATTTCACATGCATATCAGACCATTGAAAATACTGTGGTTTGCATTAGATGTACCTTAGTCTTCAAAGTCATATCACTGCTCTTTTAACACCATAAAGAGGTCCCTTGTAGCAGATTTGCTCAAATGCAGTAAGATGTCTGATTTCTTAACTGCTGCTTTCATGATTGTTGATTGTGAATACAAGTAAAACGAAATCTCTGACAATTTCAATCTTTTCTCCATTTATCATGATGTTGCCTATTGGTCCAGTTGTGAAGATTTTTGTTTTCTTAACCTTGAAGTGTAATCCATCCTGAAGACTGTAGTCTTTGCTTTTCATCAGATAATGCTTCAAGTCATCTTCACTTTCAGCAAGCAAGGTTGTGTCATCTGCATATCACAGATTGTTAATGATTTTTCCTCTGATCCCAGTGCTGTGTTCTACTTGTTATAGTCCAGTTCTGGATTATTTGCTCAGCATACAGATTGAATAAGTATGGTGAAAGGATACAACCCTGATGTACACTTTTCCTGATTTTAAACGATGCAGTATCCCTTTGTTCAGTTTGAACTACTGCCTGTTGGTCTACACACAGGTTCCTCATGAACACAACTAAGTGTTCTTGAATTCCCACTCTTTACAATATTATCCATAATATGTGGTAATCCATACAATCAAATTCCTTTGCATAGTCAATAAAACACAAGTAAACATCTTTCTGGTATTCTCTGTTTTCAGCCAAGATCGATCTGACATCAGCAATGATATCTCTCATCTCACGTCCTGTTCTGAGTCTAGCTCGAGATTCTGGAAGTTGTCAGTCAATATAGTGCTGCAACTGTATTTGAATTATCTTCAGAAAAATTTTACTTGTGTGTGATATTAATGCCATTTTCCAATAATTTCCACATTTTGTTTTATCACCTTTTTTTGGAATGGGCACAAATACTAATCTCTTCCAGTCAGTCGTTTATACTCAGCATGAAATTATTTTTAAAATAAGTCAAGCAAGACATAGATCTGTAAAGAAAGCCTAAGTGTGTTTCATGAATAGTTTTTGATTTGTGTTATGTTTGTTTGATTATGAATTTGTTTTCAGTGTTGTGTCTTATATAATTGATCAAAGCATAAGTTATCCTAACCAAGTCTTAAACAGTTTAGTTACCTGTAATACAAAAAGTGCAATTTGTTTAAAAAATGAGAGTATAGATGAGCTTTTGTGTAAGCATACAGAAAGCCAACCACATGTTCAAGTTAGATTTTGGTATGATTTACTAAGCAGATATCATGTAGAAAAAGAAGCATATATTGTAGTCTCTGTTTATGAATAAGAATTTACCATTGTCCTATCTTTCCTAGAAATGTAACAATTTATAAGAAAATGCAAAAGTTTTCTAGATTTTGTTTAGAAAATATACATATTTATCACAGTTTCCAGTTGTGGAAGTGCAGAACAGCTTTTTACCATTTTGGGTTAATGTTAGACAAATTTGAGTTAAAATATAAGATTTAGCATTGCATCAATTTCTTGGCTTTTTTTTATGTATTAAACGACAGTATGAATAACTATATAAAAAGTTTGTTAGAAATAATAGGACAACACTTTCAGGATTATTAATATAATGTTAACATGTAGTAATCATACAAATAATATTGTTTGTTAATGATTCATTAATCATGTATTAAATAAGATTATAATATAGTGCCTTCCACATAGAAATGACTTCTACTAATATAGTTTCTAGTTTAAGATGTACTCCTTACGTATATTTATAATTTCTTCTTTATTCCATAAGAAAGAACTAGAAAAAAATAGCACTGCTTTCTCTCCTTTAAACATTTTCATCTGTTTTATCAGAATAATTGATACTACAGAGAATATGCCCAAGTCCCCTAGAGCCAGGAGAGGGAGGGAGAAGGAGTAGCCTCAGGGTCCTCAAGAGTGACAGGATACCCAGGTAAAAAGGAGTGGGAAGCTAGGCAGGCCCCAAGCCCCCTAGAGCCAGGCAAAGGAGGGAGCTGCAGGGGACCACAGAGTGGTAGGTTCCAGGTAAGAATTAGGTTAGAGGAGGGCACAGAGGTTTCCAAGAGCTAAGGGAGGCAAATTTGTCTGTCAGTTTGTCATCCTTGAGGCTTGTACGTTGCTGTGAGGCTTGAGACTGTGCCACTGGTGTTTCAGATGTCAGCAGAATTGCACATGTACACCAGTTTCAACATAGCTTACAGACTAAGACAGACTAGTAGGGAGGAGGCCATGCACTTCTCAAAAATTGGCCAGGGAAAACCTTATGAATAACAGAGAAACATTGTCTGATACATTACTTGCCAACTTTATGAATAGCTTGAAAACATTGATCAACACAGTGCAGGAAGATGAGCCCCTTGGATTGGAAGGCACTCAATATAGGAATGGGAAAGAGCTGCCTCATCAGAGTAGAACAAACCTTAATGATATGGATAAAGTAAGTCTTTCAGGACCTCCATGTGCTGATGTGACATGACTCAAATTGAGAAACAGCTGCAAACATCCATTAATAATCAGAACATGGAATGTATGAAGTATGAATCTAGGAAAATTGAAAGTTGTCAAAATGAAATGGAACACATAAAGATTGATATCCTAGGCATTAGTGAGCTGAAATGGACTGGTTTTGGCCATTTTGAATCAGACAATCATATGATCTACTATGCTGAGAATGACAAATTGAAGAGGAATGGCATGGCATTCATCATCACAAAGGATGTTTCAATATCTGTCCTGAAGTACAATGCTGTCAGTGATAGGATAATATCCATACATTTAAAAGGAAAACCCATTAATACTACTATTATTCAAATTTACACACCAACCACCAAAGGCAAAGAGGAGGAAATTGAAGATTTTTATGAACTTCTGCAGTCTGAAATTGACTGAACATGCAATCAAGATGTGTTGCTTATCACTGGTGACTAGAATGCAAAAGTTGGAAAGAAAGAATCACCAGTTGTTGGAAAATTTATCTTTGCTGACAGAAATAACACTGGAGATCGCATGATAGAATTTTGCAAGACCAATGATTTATTCCTTGCAAATACCTTTTTTCAACAACACAAATGGAGGCTATACATGTGGACTTCTCCAGATGGAGTACATAGGAATCAGATGACCATATCTGTGGCAAGAGGAGATAGAAAAACTCAAAGTCTTTAGCCAAAACCATGCCAGGAGCTGATTGTGGAACAGACTGCTTATATGTAAGTTCAACTTGAAGTTGAAGACAATTAAAACAAGTACACAAGACCCAAAATATGACCTTAATATATCGCTCTTGAATTTAGAGACCATCTAAAATATAGATTTGATTCATTGAACACAAATAACCCAAAACCAGAAGATTTGTGGGATGACATCAAGAGCATCATCCATTAAGAAAGCAAGAGGTCACTAAAAAGACAAGAAAGAAAGTAAAGACCAATATGGATGTCAGAAGAGATTCTGAATCTTGTCTTGAGTGAAGAGTAGCTAAAGCAAATGGAAGAAATGACAAGATAGAAGAGCTGAACAAAATATTTCAAAGAGCAGCTCAGGCAGGCAAAGCCAGTTACTGTAATGAAAGGTGCAAAGACTTGGAGTTAGAAAACCAAAAGGGAAGAACACACTCAGCATTTCTCAAGCTGAAAAAATGGAGGAAAAAAATTAAGCCTTGACTTGAAATATTGAAAGATTCTATGGGCAAAATATTGAATGATGCAGGAAACATCAAAAGAAAATGGAAGGAATACAGAAAGTCACTGTACCAAAAAAAAA
>NW_006921704.1:6744259-6750014 GCF_000298275.1 Orycteropus afer afer | reverse complement strand
GACGAAAGAGGGGGAGGCCTTCAACGAGATGGATTGATACGATGGCTGCGATGATGGTCTCAAGTACAGCAGAGATTGTGGGGCTGGTGTGGGATCAGGCAGTGTTTTGTTCTGCTGTGCATGGGGTCGCTATGAGTCAGAAAAGACTCGACGGCACTTAACAACAACAACAGCAACTGATGAAGATTGAAGAATACAGTCTGCAGTATCGATTACATCTCCATACAAAGAAAACAAAAATCTTCACAATTGGACCTATAAGCAGCATTACGATAAATGGATAAAAGATTGAAATTGTCAAAGACTTCACATTGCTTGGTTTACAATTAACGTCGATGGAAGCAACAGTCAGGACATCAGACAACATACAGCACTGGACAAATCAGCTGTAAAGGACATCTTTCAAGTGCTGAAGAGCAAAGATATCTCCTTGAGGACTAGGGTGTGCCTAACACAAGCTATGGTAGTTTCTATTGCCTCATATGCATGTGAGAGCTAGACAATGAGTAAGGAGGAACGAAGAAGAGTTCATGCTTTTGAGCTGTGCTGATGGCGAAGAATGCTGAAAGTACCATGGACTGCTAAAAGAATGAACAGGTCTGTCCTGGAGGAAGTGCAGCCAGAATTCTCCTTGGAGGTAAGAATGACCAGATTTCATCTTGCATACTTTGGTCATGTTGTCAGAAGGGACCATATCCTGGAGAAGGATGTCATGCTTGGTAAGGTGGAGGGCCAATGAAAGAGGGGAAGTCCCTCAAGATGAATTGACATGGTGGCAGTGGTGATGGGCTCAAGTATAGCAAGAATAATAGAGGGGCTCAGGACCAGGCAGTGTTTCATTCTGCTGTACATAGGCTCGCTATGAGGTGGAGATGACTCAACAGCACCTAATAACAACACAGAAAATATGACAATAAAACCCACAAAGATACCATATTGACAGGTTTCCATTATCTTTGCAATTATTCTATTTTTATAAATCCATTAATAATTAACTATGTCCAGAGAGACCATCATCATCATTCCTTGATCATTAGTTACCATCATAGGTCCATATGTTTCCACAATACAATTATCCATAGTAGTACAAAAGTTACATGATACAAAGAAACATTGTAGCTTTCTAAGAAATTCATTAGTTTTGTTCCATGGATATTTAAAAATAATGTGTGAAATACTGAAGAATATAACTTAATTGTTAACATAATGATGACAGAAAAGTTTGATAATGTGCATATTTTTGTTTTTAATTATAGTCGTAATTTTTAAAATGTTTATTATATTTTTCATTGTTATGATTGACTTTAGTAAAATCCAATCTTATATTGGTAATATGCAATCATATTCTCTTCTATGTGTTGCTAATCAAGTTTTTGGCCTCAGGGGTGTTTAACAATTTTTTTTCTAAAGTAAAATGTATTCTGGGATATCAGATCTTTGAATACAGTGATTACTGTTTATATAATGTTTTCTGTGGAGTCAAAGAGATGCCATTTTCATGTAGTTCAGTAAAGAGAGGGAATAATTTCTATGCCCTCAATTTATCGAGATGATTATTGACATTTGTTTTTGTTATTTGCCGTGGGGTCAAACCTCACTCATAGCGACCCTTCCTTGGGTTTCCGAGGTGGTATCACTATGGAAGTAGAGAAGTATTATTGATATAAGGGTCAAATAATAGAGTTTCTTTTGAAATGGGAAAGTATTTTATAAAGAAGATTTAATCCTGAATATAATTCTCATTCAGATCAACCTGTATCATTAATTGCTAATACAGAACGTGTAACTGCTTCTTTGAAGTGACGAATGTAAACATGGAGAAATAACTTTTATTTTCTAATTTCACAAGAACTGAAGAGGCTAAATCAACATTTACAGAAGCAGAAAGTGCTTAAAATACAGTACCCTTTCAAAAAGCCAGAGAAGTGCTCATTCACACTCTTTTTACAAACCTCAGAAAGAACTTCAGTCCTATAGGCAAAACTCTGTCTCTTGAATCTGTATATTAATACTTGTGTTACTCATAAGCTTCCTCTTCCTTGCTGACCCAATTCCTCCCTCATTCAGGGTGAAAGTCCAAGTGTTCCCTCTTCTTGTTCCTAAGAATTCTGCCTTGTTCCAGTCTAAAGCCTTCTTACCTAAAATTACTATTTTCTGTTATTTAACCTCAACCCTCTATGTTCTACTTGCTTGATTTACTATTTTAGAGTGTAAAATATTTTTATAATGAGACAATCTCAACAATCCCAGAGAGCAGTTATAGCTTCCAATAGTTTATATGGAAATACCAACCAGTTGAGTGTTTTCTGAAAATGTTTGGTTCCCATTTAATTCCCAAAGCCCAGTGATATCATTCTTCTTTCTTAAACAAGGCCTCAATAAACCACTTATTTGAGTAATTATGTTTATAATACTTTTCACTACAATGTGGTTTTCAAATGGGAGTATATTGTCAAACTTTTAATGAAACACTAGAGTATTCAGAGAATTATGTGAATGATACTTTCTTTGTATATAATTATCAGTGTTCTCATTAAAAGAAATGTTTACTCTTGAGCACTTTATTTAATGCCATAATTAAAAATGCCAGAAAATGTACATTCTGTCTGCTTACGTTTAGGATTAGTAACAAAAGAACTATCATTTGATATTTAGAAATGTGTTTTGTAAATTTAAAGCTAATATATATATAGCAAAACCTGTTAAAGCTGAAAAATCTGTCATGTGGAAACCTATCAAAGAAGGAAATCTCAAGTATTTTCTACTAAAATGAGTGTTAGAATTGGATGTCCAGTTGCAGAAAAATAAAACAAGACCCATACCTCACCCCATACACAAAAACAAACTCAAGTTGGATCAAAGACTTTAACGTAAAACTCAAAACTATAAAGCTTATCAAAGATAAAATTGTGGCAAATCTAGGGTCACTAATCTATGGCATAAACAGACTATCAAGCATAACCCCAAATGCACAGATGACAGTGGAAGAGAAAGAAGCTAGATGACTGGAACTTTGAAAAAATTAAATTCTTATGCACATCAAAAGACTTCTCTATAAGGTTGAAAAGAGAACCTACAGATTGGGGAAAAAAATATTTGGCTATGACATATCTGACAAAGGACTTATCTCAGAATTTATAGAAAACTTCAAGACCTCAACATCAAAAAGACAAACAACCCAATTCAAAAATGGGCAGGGGACATGAACAGACACTTCACTAAAGCAAACTGACTGATGGCCAACAAACATAGGAGGAAATATTCATGATAATTAGCTATTACAGAGATACAAATCAAAACAAAAATGAGATATCATTGCACCCCAACAATAACAGCAAAGTTCAGCAAGACAGAAAATAACAAATGCTAGTGAGGTTGCAGAGAGATTGGAACTCTCATACACTGCTGGACTGCAAAATGGTACAACCATTGGGGAAAATGGTGTGGCATTTCCTTAAAAAACTGAAAATAGAGAAATGCCATTTGATCCAGCAATCCCATTAGTAGAAACATGTCCTAAAGAGGTGAGAGACAGGACATGAAAAGACATATATGCACACCCATGTTCACCACAGCACAATTCACTACAGTGAAGAGATGGAACCACCCTAATGCCCACCAACAAACAGATGAATGGATAACCAAACTATGGTACATTCACACAATGGAATACTATGCTACATTGAAGAATAATGAAAAATAAATGAATCATCTTACAATGTGGATGAAATTGGAAGGCACTATGCTGAGTGAAATAAATCAATCACTTATTTGAAAGAAAGATAAATATTGTATGAGCCCATTATTGTAAAAAGTCAAGGAAAAGTTTACTTAGGGAAGGTAATTCACTTTGTTGGTTACGGGGGATGGGAGAGAAGGGGAGGGAAGATTTTGGACTAGTTGGGGGGCCACATGTCGATTTGGGTGAGGGAGAGATGGTGCCAAAGGGGCAAGGAGGCTGCATCTTCTTACCTCCTCTAATCCCGCAAGAGGAAGACAGAATCACCATCAGCAGCCCAAGGCCTATTCCTGTAAGCCAGACATACTGCCTCCCTCCAGCCCTTTCACCTACCCTGACACCAACTGTTCCTCCTGCTGCACTCACCACCTCTCTGCTGGGTTCAATAATTCTCTGCAGTGGCCACACAGAACTCACAGATTATGGGATTTTTTAGGGAAGCACCAGGCTACAATTCAAGTTCAGGAACAACGTTCAGTCTTTCTCAGCCAATAGTGTCTCTCAGTCTCTCTCCCAGCAGTGCGTGTCTCTCAGTGTTTCTCTCTCAGCAATGTGTGTCTCTTGTTATCTCTCTCTCAGCAACATGTGTCTCTCAGGAGCTTGTTTTTCTCAGCAGCACGTCTTTCTCAGCCAGCAGTCAGAGAGACTTCATCCTCTAGAAGAACTCCTTTTGAGCCTGGCAGAGTGACCACTAACCAATCCTAACATCAGAATTCTATACACCTGAGAAAGCATGAAATTCCCAGAAAATTACTTTGTGCTGTGCTCAACAGAAACACCCCAGGTGGATAATTTTAACAACCAGGAGCTACTCAGTTGCTCACAGCAAATTCCACCATGCAGTTTACAAAGACTTATGGGTAGAAAAGCCACACTATGTAATGTACTACACATCACATGGTATGGAAAAAATCTGGGACCAGCATTATGACATTGGGGAAAGGAAGGAAATTGAACCATGCACATAAGATATAGACATCAGATGCAAATACTATCATATGCACAATACTGCATTACCACTAACACCAAACACCACACTACGGATAAATGAACACACAGGTGAGAAGATCAGGTAGGGGTAGGAGAACAGGAATATACCCTAGACCAAGGAAAGATTTAGCTAAAGATAATCTTATACATGCACTTGTGCTAGAAAATTATCCACATACATTACCAAAGCAACAGAAGGCAGAGTTAGACTAACTTCTCAGAGACAACCAAACACCTTGAGAGAGAGAATCACCAGGTTGGTAGACTTGGGACCATTGTCTCGGGGAACATCATGCTCAATTGGCACAACATGGTACATAAAAAAATCTTGTTCTACAACCTACTTTGGTGAGTAGACACTGGCTTAGAAGCTTTGGAGTGGCCATCTAAGATCCAAATATTGGTCTCCTCTCCTCTAAATCAAAGAAGAGTGAGGAAAATCAAAGGCATCTAGAAACAATTAGTCCAATGATAAGATGGAACATGAGGACCTCAGTGTTCATCACTCCGAGACCAGAAGAACTAGATGGTGCCTAGCTACCAATGCCAACCACTCAAGAGGAGTCAAAACTGAATCCTAAATAGAGTGGGAGAAAAAATACGGAATAAAATTCAAACACACAAAAATAACTGGAATTACTGGTCAGATAGAATCTGGTAGAACCCCTAAGACTATGGCCCTGGGTTAGCTTTTGGGCCTAGATATGGATTCATTCCCATGGATTGGTTTTCAGCCCCAAGATAGAAAGACCTATATGAGAACACCTACCCCAGGGCAATCTACTCATCTACTCTAGGAAGATGTACATGTTACAGCAATCAACCACGAGGCACCAGAGGGGCAGCATTCACATAGAGGGAAAGCTGGACAGACAGGAGTGCATAGTTAAGAAGGGCACAGGGAGGAGGAAGTCAACAGGATGGGAGGGAGGAGTTTGTTGTGGTTGGGGATGGTAATCAGGCCATGAAATCAAATATACATGAACTGTTGAATGTAAAACAAATTTGCTCTGTAAATTTGCACCC